>NW_015165262.1:535777-542967 GCF_001447785.1 Gekko japonicus | reverse complement strand
TTAAAGGCCCAGGGTTTTCCTGCCCCCCCCCCCGATCTATTTATTTCTGTTTTATTTCTAGGGTTAGAAATGGCTATTCATGAATAAAATAGAATTTCAAAATGTGGATCATTACTGATCAAAACTGTGTCAGATTCGGTCCCTGGCATCTGCAATTAGAAGGACTGTAAAGGTTTCCCTTGCTCGAAAGCCCATTCCGCTCAATCTCCGGCGCTTGTTCCAGTCCGTCCAGTTTATGCCCAAAGGCCACTCAGCGACTGGACCATCGGGGCAGAGGGAAGCCTCAATTCTCCGGCATTACGCCATCGAAGAGGCTACCCCTCAAAAGAACAAAGGCCAACTCTTAAACATCTTCTGGAAGCATTGCAAGATATTTTTTTTACTGATGTTGGCCATTCGCAATTTAAGCCCAAAAGGGCTGCAGGTGGTCTAATCATTACAGTGCCAGGGCTTTACTGTCCCCCCCCCCCGATCTATTTATTTCTGTTTTATTTCTAGGGTTAGAAATGGCTATTCATGAATAAAATAGAATTTCAAAATGTGGATCATTACTGATCAAAACTGTGTCAGATTCGGTCCCTGGCATCTGCAATTAGAAGGACTGTAAAGGTTTCCCTTGCTCGAAAGCCAGTCGAATCCAACTCTAGGGTTGCGGTGCTCATCTCCGTTTCCAAGCCGAAGAGTCAGCGCTGTCCACAGACATTTCCGTGATCATGTGACCAGCATGACTAAACGCCGAGGCACATGGAACACTGTTACCTTCCCACCAAAGCGGTACCTATTTGTCTACTTGCAATTTCTTCCTTTCGAACTGCTAGGTTGGCAGGAGAGAAGGATTGTGGGTAATGTCAAAGATCTTTCCCTGCCAGCTGCTGTCAGTCAGAGGAAACAAGACTGACCTTGGCAGACAAATGGTCAGACGCAGTATAAGGCAGCATCATGGGTTCAAGCATGCAACATTTAACAAGTCAATTTAGTAAGTCAATTCAAGCTTTGAGACAGAAAAAAATTAGACAATGCCTTTCATATAAGTTACCTGTGTGTGCAAAGTGTGAACAAAATCACTTACTTTCTGGTTGCTTCTCATTTGGAGTTATTGAACGTACAAAATCTTGTGGAGTCATAAATACTTCCGACTCTCCATGCTCATTTATGACTTTCAAAGTGGCAAAATATCGGAAGATTTTGTCTGGAGTGGAGTAGGCTCGGATTCTGTTTTCATACTCCATCACCTAAAAGAAATTTGAAAAGTGACATTTTCACCAAGTCAACATTTTTAGTCCTATCTGTGTTGTTTTGACACACATCACTGAATACAGAGCTCTGCAAAATGCAATCAATCAACCTGTTTACCATGTACAGAAAAGAAAATTACTTCTCCTACTATTAAATACTATCGCTTGTGCACACTGGGATTTTTATGCTTCAATTTTCTTTGTATTAATTTACCACCATTATAGTCTTTGGAAGTTCTAAAAGACACTGATTACAAGAAGACTGTACAGAACAAATTAATTTTAAATGTGTATGTGTATTCCATTGAGATGTTTTCTTTAACTACCTGCAAAACGTCCTTCATTACGACAGGCAGAGTACGCATGGAGGGTGGATCTGTCTATTCTAAGGACTCTGGAGAAGTATCACATCTGAGTACTCTGATCAAGGGCAGATTGTGCATGTGTATACCCCCCCCCCCCCCCCCCCCTTTTTTGGGTGGATCATTAGGACAATCAGGAAAGAGTTTGCCAGGGCTGCCACAAGATACCAGAGTGTAACATTCTACTTTTCATAACAGGACCAAATGGCATTGATTCATTTACTCAAAAGCATGTAAAGATATGTATTTTTGGGTGCTCCTGGGGTAGGGGATGTACATGGTCCATAGCGCAAGAGAAAGTGACCCATTAGTGTGACCCAGGAATGCAAAGTATGACCACAAGTTTGGCACTGGCTTAACAGGTATTAATTTAGCATTTAGAGCAGAATGTTGCCATTCTTACAACAAATCCCATTAAGGTAGTTCAGTGTTATTATCCTTATATGGGGGAGGGGGGATTAGCTTGGCTAAGGCTGCTCAGTGAGTTTATGGTTTATGTTAAATTTGAACTAGATACCCAAAAGATGTTGTCTCTTAATTAAGGTAAAGGTTCCCTTGCTCGAAAGCCAGTCAAATCCGACTCTAGGGTTGCGGTGCTCATCTCCGTTTCAAAGCCGAAGAGCCAGCGCTGTCCGAAGACGTTTCCGTGGTCATGTGGCTGGCATGACTAAACACCAAGGTGCATGGAACGCTGTTACCTTCCCACTGAAGTGGTACCTATTTATCTGCTTGCAATTTCTTGCTTTCGAACTGCTAGGTTGGCAGGAGCTGGAACTAGAGACGGGAGCTAACTCCGTCATGCGACACACTCGGGTCTCGAACTGCTGAACTACTGACCTTCCACAGCCTGCCGTTCAGCGTCTTAACCACTTGAGCCACCGCAGCTCCTTTGTCTCTTAATTAACCACCTCCAATCGCCACTGAACATGCTGCACTTTCAATGTCTATCACATCTTAGTTTGTACCTGAGCTCATAAGCATTTTTTTAAGAGGCAGGGTGGCTGGAGCATGAATGTTTTATGGGAAGGGGGTGGGGAAGACAATCAAACAGATCGCCAGAAGTCTTCCTCTCATAAATACTACATTTCAAAAGAACTCAATTCAAAGCACATAGCAGTAGAGCAAAACAACTTGAAAGCTTTAGCTTATGTCAGCTTTCTAACCACTGCATTGCTAATAAGCTGCCATTTAAGGTCAGAGGAAAAGTAAGCAAGCACTAAAATACTTGTCCAATTGTGGGCCCCCTCCTTAATTTAGCATGGATCACAAAAGCTGACATGGCAATTCCGGGATCTGAATCTCTCTGCAGCTGCTGCTAAAAACTACTAATTCTACAGGATGCTTAATACACACTCATGCAATAACAGATTGAGTGTGTTGCTAAAACACGGGTAAAATGCCTTTTTGTTGCTATGATCTGCTTTTTCTGGATCCTTTCCTTGCTCTGATGAAGTAGGGGGAACATTAGTTTTGTCGTGTCCCCCACCACCACAACTGCTCTGAGAGGTAAATTTATGCCAGTACAAATTATCCAACTGGAATAAGATGTGAGGCTAGGACTACGTGGCTCAACAACTGAGAAGCGACTCAAGACTGGTGGTTTAAGAGAATACAAGATTGAAGGGATATTAGGGGGGGGGGAAAGGACATAAACGTCTCTTTTTTAAAAAGGTCCGCCATCGAGATTTGGAAAATTTACAGCAGAACCCTCTCAAGCATCTTGCAAAGCCTCTCCTTATGGAAAGGTCTCCTTATGGGGGAGATAAGAGGGCTCAGGCTGCCAGCACTCCAGCTTCGAAACTGAGCTTCCACCCAGGCCTTCTGCCTTCTCCACTCCTGGGTTCCTGGAGGTGACCATGGAGTCCCTGGCAATGTAGATCTCCTCAGCGGGTACCTTAGAAGCCGTAGTCTGAGCTTGACTGCTGATGATGGGCTACCTCGGTTTCCAGGCTGGCAGCCACAACTTGCTGAGTTTTCCCTAATGGTCCCTGACAGTGTTTCCCCTGATGGGAGGGTCTGTCAGTGTTTCAGTCACCACAGGATCAACCACCACAGTACCCTCATCCTCCGATGAGGCCTTATCAGGCCCAGACCTGAAAACTTTGTTCTTAACTAGAGGGTGGTATGACAAATCACAGAAGCAGGCTTGGACAAATCAGAGAACAGTGAGAGAAAGAAACTATAGACTTGGAAGATCCAGTATTTGGTAATAATTTGGACTACAATATGCCACGCAGGACAAGTTTCAAAGCCCTTTCTGTCAAATCAGAAGAGATCATGGTTCCACACCTGAAATGATCCAATGAAAAAGATGACATGTTCATTCTTGTATAATTAAAAGAAAAGCCATTATACTTCTAAAGCGCACTAGAGTACAGACTGTTCATTTCTGCACCACTCTGAGTGCAACTGTTAGACTTCAACATAAGGAAATCTTTAGCCTCTCTGCTGGATCAGCAAGGCTAAAACAGAGCAAACAAATTTATGGCCGCCATCTAGTTGTTCTGTTTCAACTTAACCAGAACTAGATTTGTTTATAAGAGATATTGAGTTTGCAGTAATAAATCCTTTCACCTTTATGTTTTTATTTCAAAACAGGATAACATTTGATTGTCAGATCACACAGAGGTAAGAGTATAAGAGAGCAGGAAAGATCAAAATAAAATTGTCAGAGACAGACAAGACTCCCTAACTCCAGACTTGGAATGGCTAAAGCCCTCCTAAATCTGAATCACTGATATCAGTAAAGTAGGATCAACCTTTCATCCTAGCTTGCAATGCTGAACCCACTTTTTAAATATCTCTCTATATGCTTAGGTCTTACATTGTGTGTTCCTCCTTTAATTTTTTTCCCTCCTCAACAGGGAAAAAAAATGGTGGTGGTACCATCTGATACAAGTCATCTGTAGATGGGACACAACCCACCTGTAAGTCTCAAAGCTACCAAAGACCAAGGGATAACTGCACACATCAAGAGGTTCAACCAAACCTGGAGGCTATTTGAAAAGCTTTGATTGATTTAACTGCCTCAGCATATTTGGGTCCTGGCTAATCAGGTGCACTTCCAGGAGAGTCATTTAGACTTGTCAATTAAAACAGGGTTAAAGTGAGGGAGCGGGCAGGGTTTTATTTCCTTCACTCATGCACTACTTATAAGTAGTTGCCTGTCTTTCTCCCCTATGGATCTAGTAGCAGCTGCAGGAGGAGGGCAGATTCTTTGCAGAGGAACAGTGCAACTGCTTTAAAGGAAGTTAATGAGATTTTAAATCCCATTCTCAGCACTGCATCTTATCAGGTTTTTCCCTGGTCTGTCTTTCTCCTACTGAACACAGTGCGTACACTTTAAGATGTCTTGCCAGACAGTTCCTATTGCTGGGGCAGTGGCATTTGCTTCCCCTCCCCCCAGCCTTCTGCATCACTGCTTTCCTGTATGCCAACATATGCAAGAAAAAATATTTTCCACTGTGTCTGCAGCAGCCACAGGGAAGGAGAGCAGGAGCCAGTGAGCTTATCGAGCCTTTCCCACAACAGTGATTGGTATAAGCAACATTTTGGAAGGACAGACCTATCTGCATAATCCTCTTCCTTGACAGCGCCTGTGTTAACTCTGCTGATTGGCCAAAGCAAAAGCCAAAAACAAAAGCCAAGTAATACATTTTATTAGGACCAAACAAAGTGACATGACACAGCAAGCGTGCTTTTGTGTCGTTTTGGTTGGCCCCGCTAAAAGGTATTACGTGGTTTTTGTTTCGGGATTTAGCTTCAGACCGAGGCAGCTCCCTGCAATCTCCTTATGCTCTGGGAATACCAAAGTCAGGTGCTGGAGGTATTTGTCAGCTGGAGAAAAGTGGACCAGGAAAGGACTGCACTTATGGGGTTTTCCCCGCCAACAAAAGGTAATTCTACCCAGTTTGGGTTTCATTGAGATTTTACCTTGGGCACCAACTAAAATTAATTTCTTGTATTGTTAATACCGCGACTACCATGTTCTTGCTGTTATCAGCCTTTTAAAGGATCTGTGTGTCCTGACTGGTAGAGAGGTAAGATCAACTGCTTTTTTGGGGTGATATTTTCAAATGGGATACTAACTTATCCTGCTTCTTCCCAGAAAACCGAGGGTACCACTAGACACCAGCCCCATTTTAAATCTGCACACCTGCTCAGGCTTTTCACATTAAGGCTTAAGGATCCAGGCCTGTGAAGGCTTTTTTCCACTTCAATTCTACAGTTCTGGAGAATGAGAACTGAAAAGCTTATGCTCTGATCTGTGCCATGTTTTTTTTAAAAAAATAAATTTTTTATTGAACTTTTTGCAATAAACTGATCTGTGCCATGTCGGCTGGTCCGAATAAAAGGCACGACGTGACTTTTGGTCTTGGAATTAACCTTCAACCAGTGTGGCTATACAATGTGATCTCTCTTTACATGTCTTCCTGGAGACTGACTCTGCACGTACACTCCTCTAAGCCAGACCTGCCAGGCACCAGGACAGCCAGTGGATTCAAATGTTTTCTGATGTTACTCTAAATTGGACTATTGGACTAAAGAACAGGGTAGAGCTGGGTTACAAAGAGTTATCATTTTACTACATGAGATCAAAGACGTAAGTGTAACAAGTAGCCCATAATGGCCATGTCTAAGTGAAACAGAAAAAACAGGTTGCTTACCAGTAACTGGTGATCTTCGAGTGGTCATCTGTGCATTCACACCAATGGGATCTAGTGCGCCTGCGCTGGATCTGCCGGTGCTGTAGCAAGCTCTTTTAATGGATTTTCGTGCCCAGCCCCTCCGAGCATGCGCAGGAGCCCCACTGCGCATGCCCAGAGGGACGGGCGCGGACATCCCGCCAGTTCCTACAAACCACCGCGTATCAACTCCTAATAAAACAGGTAGAAGAAGACAGCAGCGGGGCAGGAGGGCGGGTGGTGTGAATGCACAGATGACCACTCGAAGATCACCAGTTACTGGTAAGCAACCTGTTTATCTTCTTCATGGTCTCTGTGCTTCACTCCAATGGGAGATTAGCGAGCAGTAGCCTACCTGGAGGTGGGTGCTGTCAGGTGTTTACTGCTTAGCCAATGATAAAATCTGACGTCCCATATTGTCACCGGTGGTTTTGCGGACGTCTAGGGCGTAGTGCCTGATGAAGGTATTAGGTGTGGCCCAGGTTGCGGCCTTGCAAATGTCTTGCAGCTGGACTCCCTTCAGAAATGCAGTGGATGTCGCGACAGCCCTGGTGGAAGGAGCCCTGGTAACGGCTGTTTCGCCAGTAGGTAGCATAGTTGTATTAGACCTACGATCCACTTGGATAGACGTTGGGCTGTGATTGGAGTACCCACACGAGGTGTAGCGTATGAAACAAAAAGCTTTGATGTTTGTCTGGTGGAGCGCGTCCTATTTAGATAGAAAAGGAGGCCCCGCTTCACATCCAAAGTATGCATTAGCCTGTCTTCCTGTGATTTCGGATCAGGATAGAAATCAGGGAGGAACACTTCAGACCGCAAATGGAATTCGGATACCACCTTGGGTAGAAAAGAGACGTCTGGCACCAGATGGACCCCATCCGGGAGGAAGGATAGATAAGGTGAGTCGT
>NW_015165262.1:535450-535728 GCF_001447785.1 Gekko japonicus | reverse complement strand
TGCCGTCTTCCGCGCCAGGAGCTTCAATTGACAGGTTGCGAGTGGTTCGAAGGGCCGTCTTGTCAACTGGCGCAAGACCAAGGGAAGGTCCCATAAAGCGACTGGAGCTTTGACTGGAGGGTATAAACGTAGTAAACTTTTTAGGAAACGTTTGGTAACCGGATGCGAAAACAGAGTGCACCCATCTATGTGAACATGAAACGCCGATAAAGCGGCCAAATAAACTTTCAACGAGGAGTGGGTAAGTCCTGAGTCAGCTAGGGATAGGATAAAAGTAA
>NW_015165262.1:525296-533453 GCF_001447785.1 Gekko japonicus | reverse complement strand
TCCGAAGTGATGTGATGCCAGGAACGGATGAAGGGAAATAGACGGGTTTGTGCTGACTCGGGGACAGGGAAGTCAAAAGCTCTGTTTGGTTGACTTGGCCTGCTTGGAACGGGACGTTTGTTGGGTAGGGCCAGCCTTCGTTCTTTGGAAGGACTTTTGGCTACCGGAGTATGATCTAGGTCTCCATCTCGTATCTGGAGACTGACGGGATGTTGTGCCCCTTTGCCAAGGACGGGACCATGTTCGCGTTTTATTTGGGTGCCGAGTCGTGGAAGAGATCCCTAGAGATCGGGAGGCCTTAATGTTCTTGTCCAGGTCCTGCAACGAAGAATCCGTAGTTGCGTGAAAGAGGCCCAGACCATCGAAAGGCATATCTTCAACTAATGAACGGGTGTCGAAAGGGAGAGAAGTGGTTCTTAGCCATGAATGTCGTCTAAGTGCCACCGCTGAAGCCATGGTCTTTGATGACGCTTCCAAGACGTGTTTGGTCGTGGTTAACTGTTGTTTAGCGACCACCATGCCTTCTTTCTGCAGCAGTTTGGCGGCATACAATTTGTCTTCAGGCAAATGTATCAGGAGATCGGACATCTGTTCCCACAGGGTATACTGGCACCGATTCATACGTAGTTTGATGCCTTCACAGCCAACGCTCCTGTTGAATAAAAACGGCGGCCAAAGGCATCTAACTTTTTACCTTCCCTGTCAGCAGGCGCTGAATGCGACTTTTTTTACTTTGACGACGAGGTGACGACTAATGAGTTAGGTTGTGGGTGGGAAAGTAGAAATTCTGCCTCAGGTTGCTGTATGCGATACATATGGTCTAATTTCTTAGTAGAGACGGGGGCGGACAACAGTTTTTGCCAAGGGGTTTTTGCGGCTTGTAGTAAGACGGATGACATGGGAAGTTCGACAACTGAGGAGGATGGTAAGGACCATACAGGTAACGGAATTGCCTCTCATCCCAAGACATCGGAGGTGGCATATACGACCTCGGGGAACGACTCCTCGACCTTGGACGTCGCGGGGAGAAAGTTGGAGGAAGAGCATACGTGCCTCTTCTACAATCAAAGGCGTCGATATCAACAGACTCAGGCAATAAACAGGGAGGCGGACGCTCCGTACTGGATCTTGAGCGTCGATGCCGACGGGCGTCGATGTCGGGCGGCTCTGAGACGATCGAAGCCGACGAGCTCGTTGGACCAGGGGAAAACTCCACACCCATCTGGTGACTTACGAGATCGGTTTGGTCGACATCGGACAAGGCTGTCTCCACCGGATAGTCTGGAGAAACCAGCACAAGTACCGTAGCCTGAGACACGACCTGGTTCACCGGTATCGAGTCATTCGGTGTCGAACCAGTCGGTATCGAAATAGTCGACGGTGGCGGGAGAGCGGGGACTGCTGGCACAGAGCCCAAGTCCTTCTTAGCATGCTTCGCAGCCTTAACCACCGTATGCGTCTCCACCGCAGGCTTGGGCTTCTTGGCCTTCTTAGCAGGGGTAGACACTGTGGAAGGAACGTTTGGTACCTTAGATTTCGATCTCGATCTGTCGGTATTGGAAATGGATCTGGCCATCGACATCGATTGTTTCAGCGCCGATGTGTCGGTAGTGGAGGACATAGCCGTAGGCGAAGCGACCGGCGGATCCGCCATAGGTTGGAGAGCTTTTTCCAGGAGAAAAACCTTTAAGCGCGCTGCTCTGTTTTTCCTGGTTTGATTCGAAAATTGAGCACAGTGTTCACAGAAGTCTGGATTGTGGGTTTCACCCAGGCAAAAAATACAGTACTTGTGACCGTCCAGAGGAGCCAATTTACTACCGCAGCTTTGGCAGCGATTAAAAAATCCCCACTTCTTCGTTTTCTTAGTCTTTTTCTCCATAGACTGAGAGATGTTGAAAAGTCTAAATGGCAAGAGGGGGGGGGGCAATGGCCCAAAGGCCTGAGGTAAATTTACCTCAGACAACGAAAAACAAAAATTCTCTTTTTATAAAAACAAAAACAAAAAACGACAAGAGGAACAGAAACTAAACTGAAACTGAGAGAAAAAACAAAGAGCTAATCGCTAAAAAGCGACAAAAACAGCGATCCAACCAGACCGATCAAAGAACAGGTCTGCTCAGCGCGGCAGTAAGGAAAGAACTGGCGGGATGTCCACGCCCGTCCCTCTGGGCATGCGCAGTGGGGCTTCTGTGCATGCCCAGAGGGGCTGGGCGCAAAAATCCATTAAAAGAGCTTGCTACAGCACCGGCAGATCCAGCGCAGGCGCTCTAGATCCCATTGGTGTGAAGCACAGAGACCACGAAGCAGATTAAAGAGTTCTAAGTACTGCAGGGCAAGTATCAAAATACAACAAAAAACGAGGGATTCTTTAATAGCATGCATACAGAAAAGAAGCCTCTTAGCATCCTTCATGCTCAGGTGCAACAGTTCTGCAAGATGTGATAACTTTTTCCTGGACACTGCAGAAGAGTCTTGTTGTATGGGACAGGCGTACTCATTTGGAAAAAGCAGTTCTAACACTATTGACATTTCACTTTATTCATCATTAAAACTCTCATCCACAAGTGCAGTCTCTTAATCATTTTTCCATTCTCATGCACTTCCTACTGAGCTCAAGCATTGTTTAGCAAACAGTCTGCTCCTGAGCTAGCCATATACAAGGATTTATCTGACAAAGAACTATTATATTCTAGCTTCCTTTTATACCAGTTCTCACTTCAGCATGGCCTGCATGCCGGCTTTGATTTACTAGGCTGTTTTTAATTGCCTTCTTTAATGGTACCAAGGCAAGATGGGCTTCCAAGCCCTAAAGCTTAAACAGAACTCATCTGTCCACACCTGCCTTTTTAATACAGACAGTCATAAAACAGTTTGCAGTAGATTGCTCTGCATATAAATTTATTTGCCTTATATAGATTGCCAGAACAAGAAGCTTCCCTGCCTAGACAACAGCAGACTTATTGACTAGGATCCAAAAGAACCACAAAATTAATTGTGTATGCCCCAAGCGGCTTTCGATTTTGCGCTCCTCCAACAGTTGGAAGTCCTACACACTCACCGACATGGCAGGACTCTCTTGAACATAAGAGTAGTTTCAAAAGTAGTATGTGATATGGCATGATAATTCACTGTTCCTCACTTGTTCTGGAGAGTGTGGACATACCTTTTGCAGATCAGTTTATTTATTTATTTATTTATTATTTTCAATTTATATCCCGCCTTGCCGGGGAACTGGGGTATTGTAAGAGCCTGGGGTATTGTTTGAAAAGCAGGTTGGTGTAGCAGCCAGAAGAGCCTTCTATCAACTGCAATACATTCACCAACTCCCCCCATTTTTCAACTCAGCTGACCTGGCCACACAGATACAAGCTTTTACAACCTTGTGACTAGATTACTATAAAGGGTACTACATAAGGCTACCCCTGAAGACAACAGACAAAGTTCAACTGGTTCAGAATCATGCGGCAGAGTGGTTGGAGCTGTCCAACAGGAACACCTCGTTCCTATTTTAAAACAACTGCACTGATTGCCAGTTTGTTTCCAAGTTCAATTCAAGATTCTGGTCATAACCTTTAAAGCCCTCCTATGTGTCCCCATGTACCAATTATAGTCTTCTGGTCACCACTTCTTGACAGTTCCCCGACCTAAGGTTGCCCACTTGTCAACAAACAGAGCTCATTCCTTTGCTACAACGGCTCTAGCTTTATTATTAAAGAAGCTCCCTTCAGATATTTGTGTGTGTTGGGGGGGGGTCCTCCACAGAGATCTTTAAAACACATTGTAGTTGGGAATTTAACCATTTTGAGTATGTTAATGTTTTTAAAGGGGTTTTATGGCTCATATTATGGTTTAGTTTAACAAACTGTGTGGACGGATGAATAAATATGTCAAAAGTTCACAAGCCACCTTTTGGATCCCCACCATTGTTTTTTATTGCTATGAGGCAGTGGAAACGAACAAAGACACGTCTACAACAGGCCTCAGTTTTCTAGTCATGTCTTCCCTAACACGGTCTTGAGAAGGGACAGGCAAGAGAGAAGAGCTGCACTCAGAAGGATCTGTACACCTTATACTTTTAAACCCATTTTAGCTATCAAAGTATACACACATCCTTTTGTCGTTTAAACTGCTACAGGTTAACAAAGAATATTCCATGGCAACCAAGATACATACTTTACGATCCCGAAATCCAGAACGCTTCTTCTTCTTCCCTTCTGCCTGAGCATCCTCATCACTTGATTCTACGGCCTTCCTGTCGTCATACTCTTCGTTCACTGGTTCTTCTCTGTTCTTCACCTTCTCGCCAGGTTCTGCTTGTATATCATGTTTCACTGACGATGGTGCTTCTGCATGTGCTCTGAGATACAACACAAAGACAACATGAACCATCAAGTTCTTTCTCTCATTTCAAATTCCCATTAGGAAATCTGTTTATGGATACTTAAATTCAACTGGAAATTTGAAAAGCAGTTAGCACCATTACGTTCCTTCCGTAGAGAAGGTGAAACTACCACAGTCCTCTCCAAGAAAACTGAGACTTCTGAGGGGAAGCTGGAACTGACAGTGCATTTCTAAGTTGAGTTATTATGTAATAAATTCTGAACACAGCCCATGAAGTACAGATATATTTTTTTTAAACCCACACAGTTGAGCCAGATACAGACTAGGAAAGAGGTCCCCAACCTTTTTGAGCCTGCAAGCACATTCGGAATTTTGATACTGGGTGGTGAATGCAACAACAAAATGGCTGCCACAAAAGGAGGTGCCAGCCACAAAATGTCAGGGCGTGACGTAATACATAACTCTAATAGTGACTCTTAACATTTCAGACATAAACATAAGCTCTGTTAAACAGGATGCCTTTTAAAATGAACAAAGGTTTAAAATATTTTCATGTGCACACAGCTTAACTTCAGCGAGGTGACAATTGCTGCTGAAGCAACTTTTTAACAATCTGCACAGCCAGTCAGATTTTCATTGGCCAGTCATAAACCTTGCTGGGCTAAAGCCTCACACGGCCCTGCCAACTTTCTAGAAATTCTTGGTGTGTTCCAGGAAAGGTGTCTGTAGGATCCATGGTAGCCCTAGACACCACTTTGGGGACCCTTGACCTATGAGGACATTTGCCCAAACTTGAGATAGCCCCTAGATTTAGATTTACACTTAAACACAGACATGTAGGTGGAAGTACACTGGAATTTTTAGAACTTTAAAAAGTTAACTTTTTAACTTTATCATCGCAAGATCTCAGTCGCCATTTTTAGGTTTGCTTCACAACTCCATTAGCAAAATGGTCAAACCCAGCAGGAGCAGCTGAAGGAGCAGGAAGAGCAAGACAAGGTGGGGGGGGGGGTTTAAAAGAGGAAGGAAAAGATAATTAAGGTGGTGCAGGAGAAACAAAGGGATGGGATCCTACCTCCCAGTGAGTCATGCGGGACTCTGCTTGTACCCTTCTAAACCCGCTAAGTCAAGGGTGTAGCTGTGCTTAGGAGTCCAATGTAAGTTGCTGAATGTAACCAGCTCTGTTCATTCTCTTTCTTAGAGTTGTCACACAGCACGTCGTTTGGTACGGAAAGACAGATGCAAAGTCTGAGCACTTCGCATTGTCCAAGTCAAGGGAAAAAGGAGACTTTTCAGCCAAATGAAGAGGTGTTTCCCTTGCCCTTTCCAGAATTCACCCAACCTGAGCAAAGCAGCTGCATTAAAAATTATTCTGGCAATTCCAAACCAGTTAGCGAATGCATACAATTACAGAGATTCACATCCTCTTCTGCTCTGCCCTGCTGAATGATGGCAGGGAGAGAGAGCTCACACTTTTTTCTAGAAAATATTGATCATAAAATGCTTCTCACATAAAATGCCTGAAAATTTTTTAATTTCTTTCCAACACACGCACACCCAAAATGAGCAGCTAAAGCAATAAAGGAGGAACCATAAAATAGGTTTTGCCTTTGGAACTGCAGCATTCACAACAAACGGCCCTCCTGGTCTCTGCTTGGCTGATTTATTTTTGATCCTCAACAGGTGATGAACTGGGCTGCATTCCTTTCCCTTGTGAATCCAGCAGACGTATAGTGCACAGGATTGATGATAATGGAAACTGAAGTTGTTTATCCATAAGCTACAGAGCCAGGGCCCAGATGCTTGGCATGGGCTGCCTCCCCTTCGCTGTGGAAACACAATCCCTGATACTAACTCTGGAGAAGAAAATTAAGCATTCATGTCTTTCTGAACACTGGGTATGCATTACTACCTATATATCAAATGGCAATATAGTATAATGGTCAATTTTAGAATTGGGATATAGATACAATACCAAAGTTGCACTCCCGGCAATCCCATTGGTGATAAGGTATTGAAAAAAAGGCCAAGAGGGACTTCCGGTTTTTGGCAGCACGATGGCAGACGTGACCCTGGTGAGCTCCCGGGGCCGCGATCCGAACGCCAGCGGATGGGGGGGCTCGATTGTCTGCTACCCCGCCCCGGAGCCCTTGTGTTTGGGCTCCTAGCTATGGGGCTTTTGAGGGATTGCCTCTTTTCCAGTTCGATGCCGGGGAATCATGGCTTCCCTCTGCCCTGAAGGTCCTACCACTGTATGACCGCATGGCTCTAGAGTCGCTGACCGGGACAAGCGCATGAAGATCAGGTGTTTTACACGTACCTGAGGTGGGTCCTAGGACCGATGAACTGTGAGTCGTGGTGAAAGCAAAACACCACGTTTCGGCTAGAAAGCCCCTCTGATTTAAGCAAGCGGGGCAGTGAACTCCCAAACACAATATCCAAGCAGATCATTTTAAAAAGAGGGTGCCGGATGTAAAAGCCATAGAACTGATTTAAGAAGCACACAAGAGCGCAGCAAAGCGTTTTGGTGGAAAGCAGAGACTTCAGTAACTTTTCTAAAAGTAAACAATCCTCAAAAATGGCGGGGCGGAGAGGTGAGAAAGAGAAACCATCGCAGCTTAAGCCTCCTTCGGGAAGTAGAAGCCTGAGACCGGAAGCTACCAACGAGCTTTCACAGCTATTAGCTGAATCATTGCGCCCTCTGCTGGACCAGATGACAAACATCAATCAGCAACTGATTACTTTGAACCAAGCAGAAACACTGAAGGAAGTTAATGCCAAATCTTAAAAGGTGAAAAAGCGTGTACAGGAGTTGGAAAAGAAAAGAATTACTGACGAATCTCAGCTTTTGCAACTACAAATGGAAAAAGCAAGCTTTATCCTGAGATTCCAAGGGGTTCCTGAGACAAAAGGAGAGAATCTAAAACAAGTATTGGGTGATCTACTTGCACCAGTGGCATATTTGAAAACGGAATATCTTCAAAGCGAAATGGATGTGTCTAAAGATCATATTCGTAATATATTAAGAAAAATAATCTGCCTGATAGTGGTTAGATTCTCAAAAAGACATGTGATGGTGTCAGCAAGCTGCCATGGTGTTCTGTGTTGCTTGTATCTCTGTACAGTTGCTAAACCCCCCCCTGTCTGTGCGCCTGTATTTTACTCTGCTGTAATGCCTAAGCCAAACAACTGGAGGATGTATTGGGGGAGTACGCTTTATTGCCAGCTTGTTGCTTTTAGAGCCTGGGAACTGCACCTGTATTATGTCTGGAGATAACCTAGTTCTCAGGGAATGAGCGCGCAACCGTTTCCTTTCACACCCACCAGCGGGAACGTGACCCATTGGTTCTGTACCTGTTTCAAATCCCTTTATTATACTTGCCCTAACCGTTTGTAGTCAGTTCTAACAAAGAACGTGTTTGAGTATCTTTCCAACGCTTTGAAATAAATTTTGCTTTTCTTTAAAACGTGGATTTATTCTCGATGCCTGGGGATCCAACATATTGTTAGAACTCTCAATCTTCCTATCGTCCCGAGTCTGACGTGATCATGAGCGGGGCAGAGGGAAACCTACCTACAACGGAGGGGGACACGGGATCGGTCCCTGCAACCTCCACATCGTTGATCACCACGACCACCATACCTACGTCGGGTGCGGTGGGGGGAGCGACTCCCCGGTTACCTGCGTACCTGTCTTGGCCGCCTCCAACTCCTTCACGATGGGGCCCGCGGACGGTACCGGCGCAGGATGATTGGACTTTGTATAATGCCAAAGGCACCAGGGAAGTTGTACCGACGGGAAGTCGAAGACTGGAT
>NW_015165262.1:517321-520162 GCF_001447785.1 Gekko japonicus | reverse complement strand
GTTGCTTGTATCTCTGTACAGTTGCTAAACCCCCCCCCTGTCTGTGCGCCTGTATTTTACTCTGCTGTAATGCCTAAGCCAAACAACTGGAGGATGTATTGGGGGAGTACGCTTTATTGCCAGCTTGTTGCTTTTAGAGCCTGGGAACTGCACCTGTATTATGTCTGGAGATAACCTAGTTCTCAGGGAATGAGCGCGCAACCGTTTCCTTTCACCCGCCAGCGGGAACGTGACCCATTGGTTCTGTACCTGTTTCAAATCCCTTTATTATACTTGCCCTAACCGTTTGTAGTCAGTTCTAACAAAGAACGTGTTTGAGTATCTTTCCAACGCTTTGAAATAAATTTTGCTTTTCTTTAAAACGTGGATTTATTCTCGATGCCTGGGGATCCAACAGATGGACCAAATCTTGAAAACAACATCAGGAATACCCCTGAAAATCAACGGTAACACCATACAGATACTAAAAGACATTCCATTTGAAATTAGAAAAAAAAGGAAGAAATTCAAAGGCTTGGCATTGTTTCTACAAACAAACAACATACAGTACAAATGGTTGGTTCCCGAAGGCCTACTCTTCAGAATAAATGAAAAAAAGAAAGAATTGACTGTTAAGAAAGTAAATGAATTCTTGAAGCAGCAACTGGGAAGGTCCGGAGAAGACGACAAAGATGAAGACCAGGATAAAGAAAGCGGTGAAAACTCTTCTTCGACTACTGTGGAGGACTCTGATTCGGAGTTGGGGGCTGCAGCCCCCAAAAGAGATTATGATTTGAGGAAAAGAAATGCTAAGAAATGAGATGCAGAGGAACTCTGAATTCCACCTTTAAGAAGCTACATTTAAGTCTGATGCTTTTGTGATTGCCTTAAACAGTAATTGATATTGGATTTGGGGGAATATTGGCTAGATTTAAACATTCAAGCTCATTGTATTAATAACAGATTAGATTAATCATTTTATAAGCTTACGTAACAATCTTCACTACTTGGGTTTTTAGTGGTTAACTTTCCTTTCTCCTGTAGATATTAGATTCCCTTTCCTATTTTCTTTGTAGTTTATAGAAAAGCAATAAAAAATCCCCTTCGGGGGGGGGGGGGCAAAAAAAGAAAAAAAGGCCAAGAAAAATACAATGCTTGTTGCCAGCATATACATTTTAAAAGTCAAAGCCCTAACACTTGGAATTAAGGCACAATACCATAAATGCACAACAGTAATCTCATGTTCCAAGCTTCAGGCACTCTTGCTCACATGTACACATGTAAGTGCAATGTCTCTTCACTTAAACTTCTAACTTACCTAAGGCTTGGGGCACACACCAATGGTTCTAATCAAGGCCACCTGTTTATGAAGGTATTAGAGGTATGTGTGCATGCACATGCTGACTTTTCTGCAGCCACACCTCTGGCTTGACCGAAGTCCAATCAACAACCTGTCAACCAGGTTTGACCTTTGTCGGAAAATAAATGAATGGTCAAACTCACTCATGCTTTTATAACCCTGAAGACAGAGTCCTTGCTGTAGAGTAGGGTACTTTGCCAGAAAGTCACACTGGGGGGGAACGCTCTAAAATCTTTTTCCCTAAGAGACCTGGGATTAGTTTCAGCAGGGATTCAGAAAAAATCTCCAAGGATGGGCTAGGTATTGAGGAAGCTTTTAAAAGAAGATTAAGAGGATACCAGACAGCTGAGTCTGAGAGGAATTCCAGGCATAAGAGAGATAAGAGAGAATAAGCAGAGTTGTTTAGCGCAATAGAAGACCTACCTTCAAAGTGGTTGAGGAGGGCAGTTCATCTTGCTTATGACCCTTTGCTCCTATATCAATTTGAAGGGATAAAACCACAGACAGAAAAGACAAACAGATTATGTTGGATGCAGGAGTAGAAAGCCTGTATAGGACATATATATGGGTGTCACTCCTCCTTAGTAATAATATGATCATTATTTAGGCAAACATTTGGAGACCAACTGCTGAGTTCAACTCAGGCTTTAAGATTAAAAAAGAAACAAACAATCACATGTCCACAAGATAGGTAAGAAGTAAACAAAAAATGTGCGCCCCCCCCCCCACAGATCCTTGCTATTAAAACTTGGCAGGTGGTGGAGATAATATGATGTCTGAATCGGAGGGATCATAAGATGATGGGAAGGACAAGCCAATCGTTTCATAAAGACACTGAACTCAAATCCAGCTCTTTATTTCCCAGTAGAAATATATGGATTTCAAACAAATTTAATATCGAAGAATCAAGAAACTGGGGCATGTGCTACTTCAAAAATAAATGAACACCCACGCACCATTTTCTTCTTCCTAGTCCCTGATCAGCCTGCGACAACTACTGTATGTGACAGACTTGAAAGTACTAATAAATTCAGGCACTCCACAGAACACCAGGGATGTACCAAGTTCTCTAAAATGGCTGCTAATGTCCTTTAAAAAGTCACTGTTATAAATGCAAATTAACATATGCCCAAAATGAAATAGTAAGGCATCTATAATAATGCAGATCATGGAACTGATGAAGCTCCTGGAGCTACCGTATTCTTCGCTCCATAAGACGCACCTGACCATAAGACGCACCTAGTTTTTAGAGGAGGAAAACAGGGAAAAAAATATTCTGAACCCTGGGGCTGTCATTCCAGTTCCTGAACACTCCTGGCCCTGTCATTCCAGTTCCTGAACACTCCTGGCACACCCTGGGGCTGTCAATCTACTCTGTGGCCTGTCATTCCAGTTCCTGAACACTCCTGGCACACCCTGGGGTTCTCATTCCACTTCGTGGCCCTGTCATTCCAGTTCCTGAACACTTCTGGCACTGTCATTCCAGTTCCTGAACACTTCTG
>NW_015165262.1:514301-517153 GCF_001447785.1 Gekko japonicus | reverse complement strand
GACCCAGTTAAAATACCCTGAGGATCCATGAGGATCCATGCTTTGGAACCATGTTTTTGCAGAATGGTGTTGCCACGAAGTTGTGGATCTGTGATTTTTGTGGTGCAAACGGTGGACGTGGATGTGTTATATGATTTGATTATGTGTTTGGGGTGACCCAGTTAAAATACCCTGAGGATCCATGAGGATCCATGCTTTGGAACCATGTTTTTGCAGAATGGTGTTGCCACGAAGTTGTGGATCTGTGATTTTTGTGGTGCAAACGGTGGACGTGGATGTGTTATATGATTTGATTATGTGTTTGGGGTGACCCAGTTAAAATACCCTGAGGATCCATGAGGATCCATGCTTTGGAACCATGTTTTTGCAGAATGGTGTTGCCACGAAGTTGTGGATCTGTGATTTTTGTGGTGCAAATGGTGGACGTGGATGTGTTATGTGATTTTATGATGTGTTTGGGGTGACCCAGTTAAAATACCCTGAGGATCCATGAGGATCCATGCTTTGGAACCATGTTTTTGCAGAATGGTGTTGCCACGAAGTTGTGGATCTGTGATTTTTGTGGTGCAAATGGTGGACGTGGATGTGTTATGTGATTTTATGATGTGTTTGGGGTGACCCAGTTAAAATACCCTGAGGATCCATGAGGATCCATGCTTTGGAACCATGTTTTTGCAGAATGGTGTTGCCACGAAGTTGTGGATCTGTGATTTTTGTGGTGCAAATGGTGGACGTGGATGTGTTATGTGATTTTATGATGTGTTTGGGGTGACCCAGTTAAAATACCCTGAGGATCCATGAGGATCCATGCTTTGGAACCATGTTTTTGCAGAATGGTGTTGCCACGAAGTTGTGGATCTGTGATTTTTGTGGTGCAAACGGTGGACGTGTCATGTGATTTGATGATGTGTTTGAGGTGACTCAGTTAAAAAACCCTGAGGATCCATGAGGATCCGTGCTTTGGAACCATGTTTTTGCAGTTTTGTGGTGCCACGAGTTCATGGGGGCATAATTTTTGTAGTTCTTCCTATGGTCTTAGTCATGGTCTACAGTATGATGCTGGTTTTATTTCATTGCAGTACAGAAATCATATGAATTCTGAGGAAACACAACTGCATCTGTCTTTCCCCTGCTTTAAAAACACAGCCCGGAGAAGTGTTGTGATTGGAGTTTAAAAAGATCCTTCAGGTTGCTGTGGAACTCTGCAGCTAGAGACCTGGAAAACTTGGCAACTCTGCAGCTAGGGACAGTCTTTTCCTGCGTTCTCAAAGTAGGTGGTGATGAGGAAACCCAAATACTTTCCATCTGCTTATATGCATCTGTTACTCCCCAGTACCATCCACAACCTGGCACTCAGCACGAAAATTTTTGCTGTTTTAGTGCCCAATCCTAAAGCTTTTTACTTGAGAGTAAGCCTGGCTATCTCCTGCAAAACGTTTCCTCCTTTGAAGGATGACAGAGGCGATCCAGGCAATGGGAAATAAAATAGAAAAACAACTTGAGAAGCAAATGGAAAAGCAAACACAGACGCACTTACAGCAATTGGAGGAAGTCCAAGAAAAAAATATAGCGCGATAAAGGAGTTGGTGACATCTGAAGTAACTTTGGTCAAGCAAGAAGTAGAAGAAGTCAAGAAGGAGGTACAAGGTATGGCGACCAGATCAACGGAGATGGAGGAGAAAATACAACAAACAGATAAGAAATATGACTCAATGACGCAGCAGATCAGAAGATCAGAAGCAATGATGGAGTATAGATGAATGCAAAACCATCTAAGATTTAGAGGAATAGAAGAAAAAACAGATGAAGACATAAGAGAGGTAATGAGGAAAGCATTAACTGAGTATTTGGAGGAAGATGATGGGGATATGGACTATGAATTTGATTTGATCTACAGAGTGAACTCCAGAATAGCAGAGAAGAGGAATTTACCTAGAGATGTGATTGTGCAACTTTTAACCAGAAAAACGACGGAAGATATCTTCAAGAAGCAATTCACCCACCCACTGGAAATAGACGGAAATAAAATAATGGTAATGAGAGATCTCCCAAGAACAATTCTGCAAGACAGAAGGAAATATAAACCGTTGGCAGATAAACTGAAGAAACTGAACATTAGATTTAGGTGGGAAATTCCACAAGGATTATCCTTCAACTACAAAGGGGGAAGAAATGTTATCAAATCGGTGGAAGATTTTTATAGATTTAAGTCGGACAATATAGACGTTTTTGGAAACTTATAAGAATTGCACAATGGAGTACAAGCTGTTGTCATGGAATGTAAATGGACTGAATTCATATAACAAGAGAAATAGAGTTAAAAATTGGATACAAAAACAAAAATGTAATGTGTTTTGTTTGCAAGAAACTCATATTAGGAAACAGGACGCAAAATTTTTAACAAATAAAGCAATTGGTGAAGAATTTTACTCTCTGGCCACAAATAAAAAGAAAGGAGTTGTGATTTATGCAAGGAAAGAATTACAACCAAAAGAAATTTTTATTTTTTTAAGGACTTGACAAATCAACTACAACAACAGAGTTATGAGCAGACAATTTTGGCTGGAGACTTTAATGGCACTGTGAATAACAAAATGGACAGACAATCGACAAGGGGAGACGAAAACAGCGGCAAGTTGCCAAGCAACTTTTTTAACTTAGTGAAACAAGAAAAATTGGAAGATGTTTGGAGAAAATGGAACCCGAGTGGAAAAGATTTTACCTTTTATTCCAATAGACACAGTTCTTTTTCCAGGATTGACATGATTTGGATGACGGAAGAACTAACATTGAGAACGCATAAAATTGAGATTTTGCCTAAATGCAACTCGGACCATAACCCGTTGTTGTGG
>NW_015165262.1:507105-511027 GCF_001447785.1 Gekko japonicus | reverse complement strand
GCCATTCCTGGCTCCCATTATTTCCAATGGGTCTTCCAGCGTCTCCCATTGTTTCCAATGGGCAATCCTGTCCTTCCTTTTAGTATATCCCGCTGGGGGACACAGAAAAATCACTCAATTGCCTCCAAACTAGGGGGGAAGGCTCGTTCCCCCTCCCCGCCGACCCCCAATCAACCGCCCCCATGGGCCCCTAGGCGGCTCCCTGCCCCTCCCAGGATCTGACCAATCCCCTCAGGGAGCCCGGTCACCCCTCCAACGGGGACCAAAGAGACTTAAAAACGGCAGGGACTACTATATTTCCTCCGAGTTGATTTCACTTTGCCTCCGGAAAAAGAAGACGCGCCGTCAGCCCTCACGGAGGGATGGAGGCGGCGGCAAGGCACCTTCTTTCTCGGCCACTGCTGGGAAAAGGAAGAGGAGAGCCGGGAAAAGTCAGTTTCACTTTCGCTGCCCTTCCTTTTGATCTGTACTTTGCAAAAGTAATTTTGCCACCAGAAACTAGGGGTCAAACTACCGTAGATCTGAAACACAACTGCATCTGTCTTTCCCCTGCTTTAAAAACACAGCCCGGAGAAGTGTTGTGATTGGAGTTTAAAAAGATCCTTCAGGTTGCTGTGGAACTCTGCAGCTAGAGACCTGGAAAACTTGGCAACTCTGCAGCTAGGGACAGTCTTTTCCTGCGTTCTCAAATTTTCCTTTTCGGGTGTTCTCAAAGTAGGTGGTGATGAGGAAACCCAAATACTTTCCATCTGCTTATATGCATCTGTTACTCCCCAGTACCATCCACAACCTGGCACTCAGCACGAAAATTTTTGCTGTTTTAGTGCCCAATCCTAAAGCTTTTTACTTGAGAGTAAACGTTTCCTCCTTCAGAAGCGTGCACAGGGATTGCAGCTGGGTGAGTCGCCTTTCCTGCCTCGCATATTGGCCTTTGACTTGCTGTGCTGTGCACAAGCACACCCATGAAAGAACCGAGCCGGTGCCATCCCTTCAAACCCACAGTTGCACCGTCGGGGGTGGGGTGGGGACAAGAACTACACTTCCCAGAAGGCAGTGGACAGGAAAGGAGCGGAGTGAACACATGGTTGGGAAATTGATTTGGGCGTAGAGTTCGGCTGGTTCTCCTGCTTTTCCTTCTTCCCTGGTAGTTTTTGCTGGCTGCGTACCCAGTTAGTGGGTAAAGGGAAAGCCCGCTGGTAGCAGGTACGTGGGGCTTTGTGGGGAGGAGAACGGAGGTGGCAGCCCAAAGTGTGGGAGGCATGCATTCTGCCTCTGAGAATGTGAGTGTGCGAAGGCAGGAGGGAGCTCCTGGGCAAGTTTACAACCGGCTCGGAAAATTTCTGAACATTTAACCGTCAGCTCTTGCGAGGTGGCTCCAGCCACCACCCCCTATCTCTACTGGAGGAGCAAGCGAGGAGGCGGAGGTAGGGGCTGCCGCCGGCCAGCTACACTGCGTGCGTCCTCCTCCTGCAGCAGTACAGCCCCAGGTGGCCGGCTCCGGGCATGTTCACACAATAAGACGTACACACTTTCCACAGACCAGAGAGCCAGTTTGGTGTAGTGGTTAAGTGTGCGGACTCTAATCTGGGAGAACCGGGTTTGATTCCCCACTCCTCCACTTGCACCTGCTGATGTGACCTTGGGTCAGTCACAAGCTCTGGCACAGCTGTCCTTGAAAAAGAGCAGTTTGTGTCAGAGTTCTCTCAGCCCCACCCACCTCACAGGGTGTCTGTTGTGGGGAGGGGAGGGGAAAGGAGTTTGTAAGCCGCTCTGAGACTCCAAGTGAAGGGCGGGGTATAAATCCAATCTCTTCTCTTCTTCTTCTTTTTGGGAGAAAAAGTGCGTTTTATAGACCGAAAAATACGGTAAGTAGTGCCATTGGCTCACAGTCTTCTAGAGGCACAGCAGTATAGGAAAACAAAAGGTTTAATCTCTTTAGTTATTTTTAACCTTGTCTGGGTGTCTGCAATGTGGGGGCAACAACTCTTGTGACAACAATTATTTAAGAACATGCACTCAGAGCTCTGTGCCTTGGACTAAATAACTAATCTACAAAGGTAACTAAAACAACAGTTCAACATATGGGGTCACTCCTCAACTTTGAACAAAGCAAAGAACAAAGAACAAAAATATTAAGCTGAAAATATTAAGAAGTTATGCAATGAATACACAGTCCTAGATATGTAACACAAAATATACTACTGAGAATTGCTATAAGATGACTGTGCAACAATTCACATGTTTCCTTCAACAAAGAACAATCAAAGCACTTGTTTTAGACACAAACCTTAACACTGGACCTACAGAATAATGGCACATGAAGTTGTGATCTGGCTATAGTGGGCTTGATTTATCTTCAGCTCAGTAGGACAGACAACAACAAACTGTAGCATGGTCTTTACAATGATATCAGTTCTTTTCATCAGGGACAATATAAATAGAAGGTATATTTCTGCCATGTCATAGAGCTTTTGTCCTAGGGAGGATGACATCCAAGATGGCTTCTCTCCTTCACAATCTTATTGCACAGTCCTACAGCAGAGTAGGCACAGAGGTTCCTGCTTCTCTTCACTGGAAGAGGGAAGACAGCCTACATTTAGGTTCTGACCCTTCAGTTCCCCTTGCTATCAACCCACCTAGAATATATGGTTTCACATTCTCCCTTTCATGAATTAATCACAGGAAACCTTAACAAGATTTTTCCAGTACTCTCTAAAAAGAAATTTGATCTTTTATAACAACTTCTATATTAACAAATTTACAGAGTGTACAGGAATTTTAGGGATGCAGAAACAAAGTACTCAAGCAACACCTAAATCATAAATTTAGTCGCAGATCAACAATAGCATCACCTGTGGCCATCCACTGGCACCTTAAAGATTAACAGGATTTTATTCCAGGAAAATGTGTACTACGGTCCACTCAATCAAATGCCTGTTATGGGCTCTCACTACACAGATACAAATGTATTTCAACTATGTCTGTTTAGTGGAAACTCACTACATGCATACATAATGGAGCCAACATAGCTCAAAATAAAGCACCAAATGCAGGGACAAGAACCATATGCTTCACCTACACATACCAAGCAGCAAATTCTATCATTTAGAGCCAAAAGTGCAAGTCTTGGCTTTTCACTACAGTCAGGATATTTAACAACTTAAGAGATTGCACAAGATTCTTGAGAATTTAGAGAAAACACACAGCTCTAGAGAAAATTTGGCCACTGTATCCAGAGTACATACAAACCAACAGACCAGAGTGTCAGCGAGCTGCCATTCTCTTGGGACACGTCTTGTCCCTTTCCCCTCCCCACCCCCTCCTCTACTCCTATAGTTGTTATCCTCTCCTGGTTCTGCATCTGTAACTGCCAAGGTCCTCCAGCTGGTGTGATGGGGTGTTGTGTCTTTACGCTCTAGCTTGTTTAATATTTCCGTGTGAACTCAACTTGTGTTTATGGAACTGGCCGTTGCTGTTCTCAGGCTGCTTCGCGCCATTTCTAATCTGTGACCTGACGAGGGAAATGAGCTCATTGGTTTGAACCTTGTTTGAAGTTCCTTTAATACACCGTCCCTGGCTATTGTAGTTATTCCGAACAATCTCTGTATGTTCATGATCAACCAAGCTTTGGAAATAAATCTTACTTCTTTTGAACGTGGGTCTATTCTCCTGATTTGGGATCTAACATTGAGCTCATTGGTTTGAACCTTGTTTGAAGTTCCTTTAATACACCGTCCCTGGCTATTGTAGTTATTCCGAACAATCTCTGTATGTTCATGATCAACCAAGCTTTGGAAATAAATCTTGCTTCTTTTGAACGTGGGTCTATTCTCCTGATTTGGGATCTAACATTTTGTTCGGAATCCTTTTTTCCCCCTCACCCCGAGTCTGACGGCTGTCATGAGCGGGGCCGAAGGGAAAC
>NW_015165262.1:399082-503028 GCF_001447785.1 Gekko japonicus | reverse complement strand
TTTGCCAATATCTGAAAGTACACTCCCATAGGCAGGGGTCATTTCGTAGAAAAAGAGCTAGGGGGACTCATTAGCATAACTCATTAGCATATGCCACACCCCCTGACATCACCGGAAGTGTGTCCTCCCCACAGCCGGCGGCGACCTCCAGCGGGCACCAGCAGGGAGCTCCAGGCCCCGCCCTCCCGCACCTCACCCGGGGGGATGGCGTCCCCCCGCGTCCCCCCCCAAATGACCCCTGCCCATAGGCTCCATTTAGGAAGGAAGGAAGAAAAAGAGTCCTTTTCCTGTCCATTTTTCCAGTTATTATAATGAGATACAAAAACTGGTAAGTGTTGGAGAAAGGACAGTCTTCTGAGTCGAGTTAATGTAGAGGTGGCTGAGTTGTTTTGTCCACTTATACCATAGGGGGAGCTGTGGTGCATTCCCTAGTATTCAGAGTTTATTGAATGTTTTCTCTTGCAGTTCAGCCTACCTCTTGTTGTTTCCTTCTCTGCTGTGTTAGTGTTAGTGCTTGTGTTCTCAACGGCTCTCTGTTGTATCAGTGGCCTGCAGTCAGTTATTGTCTTTTTGCAAAATGCTGTTGCAGTAAAAGTCATTGGAAGCAAACCCCAAAGGATGGATTGGCTTATGTCATGAACTCTGCCAACACTTACCACAAGTGTTCTTTCACTTCTCTTTCTGTCTTCTGTAGAACCTAATTTGGTACCACTGATACCTTTGATCAGTGGAAGGAACAAAGGGCAGCTGGTGGTTAGAACTCTCTTTTGGTCATCTCGGGTTCCTAGGTAAGTAATTCTGGCAGGCATGACAAATGGTGACTCTCTAGGCTGTTTTGCTTGGCACACAGATCCTTTGCTCCACCCCTGATGCAGGAGTAGAATTGACAGTGGATGGTCTTGGGTCATGGCTGAGAGGCAGAAGTGCAGGTTGCAAGCCAGCAGGCAGAGGCAGTGAGGAAGTGTGTGTGGGGGGTAAAGGGTACATCATTCCTCTGGCAGGAGCCATCTACTGTGGAAAGTCAACCTATGCAGGAGGGGTTAAGGGACTCTTCGCTTACCTGCCAGTCCTCCTGCTTTTTGTCAGCGAGCTGCCATTCTCTTGGGACACGTCTTGTCCCTTTCCCCTCCCCACCCCCTCCTCTACTCCTATAGTTGTTATCCTCTCCTGGTTCTGCATCTGTAACTGCCAAGGTCCTCCAGCTGGTGTGATGGGGTGTTGTGTCTTTACGCTCTAGCTTGTTTAATATTTCCGTGTGAACTCAACTTGTGTTTATGGAACTGGCCGTTGCTGTTCTCAGGCTGCTTCGCGCCATTTCTAATCTGTGACCTGACGAGGGAAATGAGCTCATTGGTTTGAACCTTGTTTGAAGTTCCTTTAATACACCATCCCTGGCTATTGTAGTTATTCCGAACAATCTCTGTATGTTCATGATCAACCAAGCTTTGGAAATAAATCTTGCTTCTTTTGAACGTGGGTCTATTCTCCTGATTTGGGATCTAACACAGAGAAATAATTCACAGCTATCAGGGATCAGGACTTCTGTCATTTTTGTTGCCCTTCCCTATGGACTCTGTTCCTTGAGCAATACATTGATCTTCTCATCAAGCGCAGTATCTGGATCTATCAAGTCTAAACCAAAAATGAGAGTGCTTCCAGTCATAAAAGCTCAGCTGAGGTCTCTGCCCTGTTTTTCTACCAGTAGCCGGATCAGCTCTAGTTTGTATTCGGATGGGAAACCACCAAGGAATTCCAGCATCGCTATGCAGAGGAAGGCATCATCAAACCACCTCTGTTAGTCTCTTGTCTTGAAAACCCTACAGGGTCATCATAAGTTGGCTGAGACTTGACAGCACTTTACACACACACAACTGTGGAACAGAACAAGGCCAGATGTTGTAGCATACTTATCAACAGCTGCCAGGGAAGTGGCTAATGAACTGAAACTGGGGCTGCACAAAATCAAGAGGTGTGCCTCCTGTGCCTATCTACATCTCAGTTTCTTCTCACACTGTCTAAGTAGCAAACCATAATGAGCAATAATTAAGCACACAAATGTATTAAAAACCACCACCAAATGAGTGAATATTGTATAAATATATATATATTTGGGATCTTTGGCATCTTTCAACTGTTTCACAATACAACGAGTTGGATCTTACTCTGATGCTGATGCGAAGGCACTCTTGCAGCAGACATAGGTGGATCTTTGTTTTCCATTCCTTTCTCCCACTTCAGGTCTCCTACACGGTGCCCAGTGGTGTTCCTAAGCAGGGTCACCTGAACCTCAGGGGCAATATTTGGGGGACTACAGTGAGAGAGCAGAGCAAGAAGGAAGAGGTAGAAAAATAAGTAAGCTCAACATCTTTGCCCCCTCAAATTCGATGCTGAGAAATACTAGCTCACCTCTGGCCAGCATATCTCAGCCTTTGCTAAGTGGAGCAAGATATGAACCAACTCTATCTCTTTACTTAATACAACTCCTTGACATTCTGACTACACTTGATAAATTCACTAATAGGCATTCCCACAGAACTGCAATGCTGGGCCAAGAACACGGAGTATTTAACCAACAATCAGGCCCCTTCCACTCTTCTTTTAATGAGGCTTTAAAATACATTTTAAAAAGAAGATAAAAGTGAAATGACCATGGAGGTTCTCTAGGACCTTTGCCAGGGGTTAAATAGGGGCACTGCACAGCTTCCCATGCAGAGAACATAAAAATCTTCCTCCTCTTACACCAAGAGATAAAGCCAAGTAGTACATTTAAACACAGAAGCTTTGGATCTAAGCTTGTAGCATTCATTCTTCCAACCAAATGAGAGTGGCATTTGTCCCTCTTTGCCAAGTCAGTTTCAAAGGCAGCACAATGGACCCAACTGCCCCAAGCACAAGGGGGGGTGGCTCATCAAGGGGAAAGGTTCCTGTTCAGTGTGTTTAAGCTCACCTCAGAGGAACTTTCCAACCTAAGTTTCCTCTACATCCAATATGTGAAATTCACTATACAAAATCATTGCTGGTCAGGAAGATCCCCTAGAGAACATCTACCACCAACAGGGAATGCTTTTAAAAACAGAGATATTTTCTTCATCTCCCTCCCAAACTGACCTCAGCCATCCACTCTGGTAGCTGCCTATGCCATTAAATCTCATCCCACCCCAATAGCTCAGAATAATATTTTTTAAAAGACAGTCACCACCATGATTTGGATCCTTCTCTTTAATTTTATTATCTGTGTGGCCGTATCAAATCAGCAGTTCCTAAGTCCAAAAACTCTGTACACAATTTCAATTATAAGTTTGCTATGGAACCTCTATGAACTGCTGGGAATTCTGGGGCACATTCTAGGCTGCCGTATATCATCCAGGAGTGCATTCAAGAACTCATCCAACCACCTTCATCAGTGGAAAGAAACAGGGGAAGATGACCATATGAAGGTGTTTGGTCCATCTACCTTAACTAGCACCAGCTCTCAAGGGTCTCAGATAGGTAAAGGCCTTTTCAAATCCTGCTACACTGGGGATGCCAGAGACAGAAACCTTCTGCAATGCAAACAATGTGCAACACTCCTGATAGAACCCCTCTTGCAACTAGTACTGTGTGGAGGTTGAGTTCTCATTCAGGAAACCTTGTCCGCAACTACTGACTTACTTACTGAGACTTCCAAGGGTCCACAAACTTTCACTCAACACAGCCTGAAAACCCTTGGGTGGTGATGTTTGTCCTTCTTCCTGCCGCTTAGCCCCACTTTCACAGCCATTCCTTACCAGGCCTCTTAGTTTCTTGGTAAGATGCACCCACCTGACCCAACACATACCTAGCCGAATTCATCATCCTAACATCAACATCCACATATGTTGAAGGAGGTCAGAGACAGGCAATCTAAGCAGTGGGTGCAAGGTAGCTGATCAGTCCTCTAGTGGGAGAAGATTCGTACCTTATTACTTTAAATAGGATATCCTTGCTGGGTACGTGGGATGCGGTAATACTGCTGTACTTGCATTCCAGAGGGTTTCGAAGAAGTCTAATCTTGGTATATACGGGTCATTATCAGTGTTCCCTCTAAGCTGAGTTAGTGTGAGATAGCTCACAGTTTTTTAGCCTCTGGCTCACACATTTCTGTCTTAGCTCAGGAAGGATGGCTCCAGAGCAAACTAATTTATGCAGCAGCCAAATTGCTCACTCACAACTTTAATGCCAGTAGCTCACAAAGTAGAATTTTCACTCACAAGACTCCACAGCTTAGAGGGAGCATTGGTCATTATGCATAGCTTTTCTGATCCAAAGGCACACAAGTCAGGCAATTAAAAAAGCCTGCCTGCCTAAAAAATCTAGCAATAAATTCACCTCAACTGCATCATTATTCCCAGACAACAGGCATTTTACTTCATCTGGGCTCTGCACTCCTCAATTTCCAAGCATTCCATTAGAAAAGCTCAGCGCCTAGAAACAAGATTGACTTCTCATGTATTGTTCCTTTGGACCCAGAGAACATTATTACAGAACAATGCAGCCTTCGATTACAAATTACACTCTGCATTCACAATAAACTGTAGTTTGTTTAACCAGTTTGCTGCACGAGCCCCCGGTTAACCTATCAAAAGAGCATAACCACAATCCACTGATAAACTCCACCGCTTGCTTGCTTCCCCAACCCAGAGACGAATCCCTGGATACTTTCCTAAGCTTTATTATGTATGCAGCAGGCTTGCTGTTACATGGCTGCAACAATTCTGAGGAGAATGGACCATTGGTACTTACCCGTGAAGGGTCCTTCTCCTCTGAGATGAAGGAGGACATCTTGCTGGGTGTTTCCCACCCTATCCTTAGGGAGGCAGGAACAAACTTTACTTCCTGTCCTCTCAGTAGGACATGCCCACCAGTCAGTCAGGAACTCCAAAGAGCAGTAAACCTTTGAAAATAACTGTAAAAAACCATCAACATCGTAACTCGTGTAAACAGGAAACAAGAGAACAGGAAGGATAAATCAACACGTATGTTCAAAGAGACACACTACAGAAGTAGAATAGAAAGCAGACGATGACTTGGGAGGGCCCAAGATGTCCTCCTTCATCTCAGAGGAGAAGGACCCTTCACGGGTAAGTACCAATGGTCCGTTCTCCCTCTGAGATGAGGACATCTTGCTGGGACCTCCTAGAGCAGTGTCCTTGGAATATGGGTGGGTCATTGTCTATTCTGTTAGTACTTGCTGAAGTACGCGTCTGCCGAAGGCCGCGTCCGCTGAGTCAAACACGTCAATTTTGTAGTGCTTCGTGAAGGTAGCTACAGAGGACCATGTAGCAGCTTTACATATCTCTTCTACTGAGAATGCTGCGCTTGTAGCGGCACTATGGACGGAGTGAGCAGTAATGCCCGCCGGAGGAAGAAGAAGAAGAAGAGAAGAGATTGGATTTATACCCCGCCCTTCACTTGGAGTCTCAGAGCGGCTTACAAACTCCTTTCCCTTCCCCTCCCCACAACAGACACCCTGTGAGGTGGGTGGGGCTGAGAGAACTCTGACACAAACTGCTCTTTTTCAAGGACAGCTGTGCCAGAGCTTGTGACTGACCCAAGGTCACATCAGCAGGTGCAAGTGGAGGAGTGGGGAATCAAACCCGGTTTTCCCAGATCAGAGTCCGCACACTTAACCACTACACCAAACTGTGCCTTGTAAGCCTCAGCAATGCACATTTTGAGGGTCGAACTGATAGTGGAGCTGGACATCTTAGATCCCTTGTTGGGAGAAGAAATTGAGATGAACAACGACTCAGATTTACGGATAGAACTAGTCCTATGTAGAAAAACCTTCAGTGCACGACGGACGTCCAGTGTATGCCACATCCGTTCCCTTGGATAAGTAGGGTTTGGACAGAACGATGGTAAACATATCTCTTGGGTTCTGTGGAAACGAGAGTTAACCTTAGGCCGGAAAGTGGGATCGGGAAACAGGACCACCTTATCTCTGTGGAAAACGCAAAAACGAGGATTTTCCGAGAGCGCTCCCAGTTCAGACACTCGTCGGGCAGACGTTATCGCCACTAAAAACAACGTTTTCATTCGAAGCCACTTTAAAGAGATTTCTTTGACTGGTTCGAAAGGAGGCTTAGTGAGCGCATTAAGCACTAGGTTGAGCTTCCAGGTGGGAAATCTATGGCTCACCGGTGGATCAAGGGAGGACGCTCCTCTAAGAAAGCGTTTGACATGTGGATGTCTAGACAAGCTCACACCTTTGACTGGGGGAAGAACTGTCGGCAAGGCCGCCACCTGTCTTCTTAAGGTAGAGGATTTAAGACCCGAATCATGTCCATCCTGTAAAAAAGAGAGAACGTTCTTGAGGTGAGGCTTCAAAGGATCAATAGACTTTCGTCTTGCCCATCGTACAAAGGCCTTCCAGGTGGAATTATAAATGTTGCAGGTGGAATGACGTCTAGCTGCCATAATCGTAGTAGTCACGTTCTCCGGATACCCTAAGTCAAGGAGTCCGCGTCGCTCAATCGCCATGCGGTCAAATGGAACCATCCCGGGTCCGGGTGCCAAACTGGTCCTTGTCGAAGCATGTCCGGGGTTATCGGTAATGTAAGATGAGATCTTGATACGCTGGATCTCTGAAAACCACGGTCTTCGAGGCCAGTAAGGAGCCACCAGGATGGTCTCTGCCTTCTGTTCCTTGAGTTTTCTGAGAAACCTCGGTATGACTGGAATGGGAGGAAAGGCAAACATCAGACCCGGTGGCCACGGGGACGTCAGGGCATCCGTTCCCTCCGCTTCCCGATGGTAAAAGCGAATGAAATAGCGAGGAAGCTGGGAGTTGAGTGGGGAGGCAAATAGATCCACGTCCGGAAGACCGAACTTCTCCACAATCAGTATGAAGAGGTCTCTTCGGAGAGACCACTCCGCCTCCTGGAGCTGGCATCGGCTGAGCCAGTCAGCTTGGGTATGCACCTTTGATGTGTTCGGCTCTGATGGACGCAAGGTTGAGTTCCGCCCACGAGAAAAGTAGGTTGGCCTCCATGCGCAGGCGAGTCGACTTGGAGCCGCCCTGATTGTTGATGTAGGACTTGGTAGCCACATTGTCCATCCGGATCAACACATGACGTCCGAATATTTGACGGTGAAATTGTAGCAGAGCCAGCCTGACTGCCCGGAGCTCCAGAACATTGATTGGTTGTTTCCTCTCGGGAGAGGACCAGAGACCTTGAGAGGGGACGTCGAGGTGGAGTGCTCCCCAACCCGTCAAGCTCGCATCCGTGATTATCTGTTCCCAGTGTGTCACGTAATAGGTTCGTCCTCTGAGGAGGTTGGGCAATCTGGTCCACCACATCAAGCTGGATCTTACCGCAGCAGGGATGTCTACTGGGACATCTGAGCGACTCAGAATCTTGAGTTGAAAAGGTCGTAGGAGTTGAGGCCTCGAGTGAAGACGGGCCCACGGAACTATGTCGATACAAGAGATAAAGAGGCCCATCAATCTTGCCAGTGTCGTAAGTGAGACGCGTCGACTCTTGACGGCCTGTTTTGAAAGGTTGCATATCATCTCTGCCTTGACCTTGGGAAGAAACATCTTGTTTTGAGATGTGTCCAGGAGTACTCCCAAGTGTTCCAGTTTCTGAGATGGTACACGACAGCTCTTTTGAAAGTTCACAAGGAAACCATGGGACTGAAGACATTGGACGGCGGATTCTGTATCTTTGGAGGACTGTAGATGAGAGGTCGAACGAATCAAGAGGTCGTCCAGGTAAGGATGAACATGGACACCTTGTTCTCTCAGAAGAACGACTGGATGAATCAGCATTTTGAAAAAAACTCTTGGCGCTGTGGATAGGCCAAACAAGAGGGCCCGGAACGGCCAGTGTTGACCTTGAACGCAGAATCGAAGAAAGCGTCTGTGCCCCGCGAATATCGGGATGTGTAAATACGCCTCCTGAAGATCTATTGATGTTAGGAATACGCCCGGTTGTAGAGCTTCCGCTATTGATCGAAGAGTCTCCATGCGAAAGCGTCGAAGGGAGATGAACTTGTTTAGGTATTTTAAGTCCAATATCGCTCTCCAGCTGCCATTTCACTTGTGAACTGTGAAGAAGATTGAATAGACTCCCTGGCTTCTTTGCTCGAGAGGAACTGGTTCTATGGCTAAAATTCTGGCCAGATGTTGTACCGCCTCCATAGTTCGTTGCAGCTTGCGTTGATGTTTTATGAGTGGTGAGAGGACGTACCGGTCCAGGGGTTTGGTTCGGAATTCGATGGAGTATCCGTTTGTCACAATTCCCCTGGACCAGGCATCTGCGTTGGAATCCACCCAGGCTTGACGAAACCTGAGCAGACGTCCTCCCACCGGCGCTGCTTCGCAGTCATGCAGAGGAAGATTTGTTCCCTCTTCCGGATTTATCGTCTCTTGGAGGGAAGGAACTTCCAGATCTGCCATGGAAAGGGTTACGTCTGAAACTTTGTCTAGATGTGCCCCAGAAGGGTCGTCTGCCATCTCTATTGGATCTGTAGGAAGATCTTGATCCACGAAAGGAAAAATTGCCCATGCCCCGTCTATCTCCTCTTCCCAACGAAAAAGGCATGGATTTCTTCTTGTCCTTAGTTTCTACAAGGATTTTGTCCAAGGAATCCCCGAAGAGGCGGTTTCCTTGAAAGGGGTAAGCTGCCACAATGCCTTTTGCATGGAGATCTGCCTGCCAGGCGCGTAACCACAGGGTTCTCCTGGCTGCTACAGTGGAAGCTAAGGCTCTGGAAGAAAACACCATAGCATCAAGTGTTGCATCAGCTGAAAAAGAAGACGCTAACAGAAGTCTATTTGCTCCCTCAGACAAGCGTTTATTTGTCTCAGGAATAAGTTGAGTCATTTTCTTGGACCAGGCTATAGAGGCCCGGGCCACTACCGTAGCGGTGGCTGTTGCTCTGATGGCCATAGCTGTGGCCTCGTGAGCTTTGCGTAAGGCAAACTGCGCCTTTCTATCAAGGCTATCGCACACCATACCTTCGCCTTCTTCTGACAGCAGCCCTGATGTTTGCAGCGCCGTAATCGGGGCGCCCACCGGCAGAACCTGCAAAAGTTTTTCTGCAAAGTTAGGTAATGCATAAAGTTTTTTAATGTTGAGGGGACAATGTTTATTTGCCATGGGCTTAGCCCATTCCTTAACTAGTTGTTCTTCTAAGAATTCAGGGAAGGGAAAGGCCTTTTCAAACCCTGGGGTTCTAGGAAAATAGTCTTTGCTCCCCCTAGGTCTCAAACCATCTGTTTTCATTAGCAACTTCGTCAGTCTTTGGTCTGGGAATAAGTTCTAATGTAGACATGGTCTTTTTAAGTAAATACATGTACTCCTCAGGTTTAAAGAAGTGTAGGGCAGGGTCAGGCACCTCCACTTCCTCCTCTTCTTCCTCATCAGAGAGGAACTCTCCTTCCTCCCTATCACCCATTTCACTCTCTTCCGTTTGTGATAAATCCCCATGGGAGTCTGCACTTGAGGAACAATGGTGACTCTTCCTGGCTGCCTTTGTGGGCCAAGGATGTCTGTCATTCCCAGATAATTCATGAGAAAAATTCCCTTGGGAACAATGGTCATAATGTGTATGGAGGAGAAAATGGGAGCCATCCTCCTGGGAGTCTCTGTTTAAATTTGCTAGTTCCTCTCTCATAGTTTCTCTAAAGAATTGAATAACCTCGGGTGTTAGGAGAGGATTACCACCACCACCCCGATCTGGAGTACTCACAGGGCCGGCGATAGAAGCGCCGTCGCCGCGATCCATCGGTCCCCTTGGGGTTAAAATCTCCTCATGGTCCATTTGCTGGCTTATGGATGCAGCGAGAGCCGCCCCGCAGCCATTTTCCTGTTGCTCCGTGAGGGCGCGCTTTGCCGCTTGGCCCAAAATGGCGCCCATCGCGTGAGGCGATTCGGCAGAGCGGGACCGTTTTCTGGCACCAGTTTCTTTATGCGCATGAGGAGCCGCCGTCGCCGCCGAGGCATGAGACATAGCTGTGGTAGATTTTAATAAGCGCTGAGCCGAAATAATAGTTTCTCCAGTCTCCCCCTCGGAGAAAAAACTGTCGCTGTCCTCCCTTTCTGACATACCCCGGTTGGGGAGGCGGGAGGGATTAATAGAGGAGGTGGAGAGAGGTAGAGAATAATACAGCTTGAGGAAAGGTATAGAATAAGATGAAAATAGGGAAGAAAGTCACAGAGTTGTAGTAAAAAGGAGAAATTGAAAGGCACGAGTTCCAACGATGTGCTGCTCTCCCTAACGAGGCAGGAACTAAACTGACTGGTGGGCGTGTCCTACTGAGAGGACAGGAAGTAAAGTTTGTTCCTGCCTCCCTAAGGATAGGGTGGGAAACACCCAGCAAGATGTCCTCCTCTCAGAGGGAGAACAAGAGGACACGCTAAACCTCCTCTCCTCCTCACTCTTCACCACGGATTGTCAGTCACCTGCCCTTCCCTCTCTCCTTTTCTATCCTGCTGCTTCACTGAATTCCTGAACTTTTTGACTGTGACAAAATATGCCTTGCCGTTTCATCCCCTTTTAAACCTGAAGTATTCTCAGCTTGTTGAGTCATTATTAATAGTGGAAGGGGACAGGGAGAAGGAGGATCACAAACAGGCCCCCCCCACCTGAAGCCGCGAGCCATTTCGCTGGCCTGTTCTTCCCTCTCTGTATGCAGGAGACTAAGAGCCGTGGAGCTGCTAGAGAAACTGGGACAGCTGCATTGAGCCATCACAAAAACATGCACACACACTTTAACAAACTGAGCACAGACTACAGTTTAGAATTCAAATTTATCTCCCATCCACGAGCTCAGTTTGTTAGGCAGCCTAACCTAAATCAAAGTTTAAATAAGCCATGGTTTACAAACTGGAGTTTGCCGTGAGCCAGAAATGCAGCCATGGACAGCATACAAACTGGTGTAGAAACAAATGGGTCGGATGATCCTCTCTAAATTCCATGCACGGAAACACAACTTTACCCACTCCTGAAGCAGCACAAAACGGCCACTGAAATGCTGCTGCAATAAGGTGCAGCATGAGTAGCGTTGCCAACTCTGGGTTGGAAATTCCTGGAGACCAGGGAGAGCAGGGTTTGGGGAGGGGAGGGACCTTGGTGGGGTATATTTCCATACAGTCCACCTTCCAAAGCTGCCATTTTCTCCAGGGGAACTAACCCCTCAGGTTTGAAGATCAGTTGTAATTCCAGGAGATCTCCAGTCCCAGTTGAAGGTTGGCAACTCTAAGAACGAGGGGGGAGTTGGAAGGCTGCTGCAGGAGGGAGGAATTGCCCCCTTGTGTGCATGGACACTTTCAATGGGATTCAGCTCAACCATTTTAAAACTACTGCTTTGGGGGTGAAGGACCCCCCCCCTTTCCTGTCATTTTTAATTTAGTGGATTTAAGTTACATGCAGGAAGCAAATTTTTTAAAAAGGGGATGCTCATTAAAACTGAAGTTTCCATGTTAAGAACAGATTTGCCGAAGAGAGGGAAGAGGCAGGGGAGGCGGTTATAAAAGCTCTCTTTGACATGCATGAAGTGTTTAAGCGAGGGGACTTGGTCTTCCATTGCTTAGGAAGCTCCATTTACCCTTTTCAAGCTAATCCAGCCAAAGCAGTCCAGAATTCCACCATCAGAACTTATCACCCCAAGTTGATTAAAACAGACTTTCAGTTTAAGTTTCTTTACGAATAAAAAATTGCATGTGGTCACAGATATAAATTTTACCAGCTAGCAAGTACTTTTAGACCCTTGGCCTTGTCTGGCATCGTATTCCGTCAGAAGGAATTTTCTACCACGCAGGGCAAGAAACTAGTTGTGAGAATGTATTAAACACTCGACAGGTAAAACAAAAGAGAGAGATGAAGTATGGGCAAACATACCCCTTAAGGTAAGATGACAATACAAATCCCAGGGATTTTAAAGTGCCTGGAAAGAGGCAGCAATTGAAGAACAAATGAGCGAGAAGGCATCCCTCCACCCACTCAAGAGGTGTTCACTAGGTCCAAGACTGCATGCCTGAGGAAAGGAGGTTTTCACAGCTAAGTGCTAGCTCGAGAAGTTCCCAGATAATAGATTTTGGCCATACAACTTGTCTGTGACTTACAACTTGCCATGTTGTAAGTCAGAGGAACTTGCTGAAACTGGTAAGATTTCAACAAACAAGCATATTTTAAAGCTTTTCGGAGAAGTGAAATACGTTAACCACCCAAGTATAATGAAGCATTAGATTCAACCAAAACAGAATAATGGAAAACACTGCAAAAAAAGGTTGAATTGCTGAGAAACATTTATAGGCCTCAGTCACACGGGCCAGATATTGCGGGGGGAGGGGGAGGCATGGCTAATTGCCCCGGCGCAGTTTGATTCGCAATTATGCGATCAGATGCGCCGGCGGCACACCACAGCTCCTTCCCTCGGCGCCAGCGGGTAAATGAGGGACTGGAGGGGAATGCCGCGCGCCGACGTGATCACACCACGGGCATCTGGAGGCAGCCTGTGGCAAAAGTTTACTAGTACCTTGGAGGTACTAGTTTTTTTAACGCTCATCGTCGGCGGGAAGCCACGGGTTAGCCACGGGAGCACTACGCTTCCCAGATGTTGCGGTGTGATCATGCCCGGAAAATCCGCCTATTATCTGTCTCTTTAGCGCGGCAAATGCTCCTTGTGAACGGGGTCATATACTACCATATTCACCCAATACAACACACACCCTAGAAACTGCTCACCCGGCTGTCGGAATGCACCTCCCACCTCCCCAATGTGACATCTCAAGATGACAACACTGTTTACAATGCTGACTTGTGGGGTAGTAAAATACAGGGCTGCCGGAAACCTTCTGCATCTCCTGAACAGAAAAGAACCCAAGAAATATTGCTGAGAGGAAAACAAAGCCCCCAGAAATCAGGCATAAATTTGTGGGAGGTAACAGAGAAGCAAATGGGGAATACCTCAGTTAAAAAAAGAAAAGGAAGGAAGGAGATTCCTTCGTCTGGGGTTCTCAGTACAAAAGCAAATAAGAGGCAGATTGCTAATAGACACAGAACGTTCTAAGCAGCTGCAAGACGGAGCGTGGCACGCACTGCCATGGTTAAGTGGTCAGAAAACACTGTGTCTGCACCAAGCGGCTGAACAGGCTAAACAAATGTTGTTGAGAATTAGAACTGTAATCACTGGCTCTCTTCTTAATCATTTTAGCCTCCCCTTCCTCCAGGCGAGAAGAGCGCCTGCCAAAGCAAAGTAGTTATGATACGTTAAAGATATTTCCCTGATTATTCTGGATGAATGCAATTAAACTCGCAAGACCAGAAACAAAAGCCACTGGACAGAACATTCAAGGAAGCAGGCAGCAGGTGAAATATCTCATTCTGCTGATTGTGGATTCGGTTGATCAGAACATACTTGGTGCTACTACCGGTTGCTAAATTAGGCATCAATCTTATTGTGTTTATGCTCATTTGCTTATGCCTGCGTGTCATATGGAAAGATCAGACTCTTAAGAGGGGCAATGATAACTACAGTGTATGAGATTTTACTGGGAGATTGATCTATAACACATCTTTGCCGTTCTGTTCCATGAGAGATAGCTAATAAATCCACTCAAAGAATTAAATTAGCCAGTTTCCAGGAGGCTTTATGCAAACATTAGCAGCTATGCAGTAAAATGAATGCCAGCCATCTACAGAATAGTCAGGATGCACAAATATTGAGTGTAAACGCCAAGACTGGTTACAAGCACTTTAGATTTACTGGAATCAATGCAATTTTAGTGCATGCAATGGCTAGCTTGCAGCTGTTGCATACTGGTTATGCTTTGATCAATCTGGAGCTTGGTTTTCGAGCCCTGCAACCATTTGGGTTTTGGCAATGGTTTTTACTTCTAATAGATGAGGGGAAGGCTTTAAACAGACACTGTCAACAGACTTGCAGTACAATTTCCATCTAATACAGACTATGAAAACATTTTCTTATAGGCCAGAGAGCAGCAGACCCATCCAATGCTTCTTACTACGTATGGGGTGGGGGTGGGGGGGATCAGCTGCAAGCTCAGGGCTCCTAAGTATTGGGGTCAAGACACAGGTGAGGAGGCAGCACTGGAAAGGAAAGTAAGCACATTTCCAGTTTTGAATCTCAAAAGTCAATAGCTCAGAATCAAGTCTTCTAGAATAACAAATTGCCTGTTTAAGTAAAGGTACTTACATTAGTGACTCAAAATGCACAACTAGTTTTTTCCCCAAGTATCCCATCAAAAGGGGGGAGGGGGCATCTTAAATTCACACACAAGTTACAGTTATGGACAATACTAAAAAAAGGTGTGTATCTTTTTTTTTGGGGGGGGGAGTCATCTTATATTCATAGTTGTCTTTCCCTCTGAATAAATACAGTATTTTATTAGCATCATTACATCTCCTTAGAATCAGTTACCATAATAAGGTTTGATTCCAGTGGTACCTTTAAGACCAACAAAGTTTTATTCACAGGGTGGGCATGCATACTTCTTCAGATACAATTTTTTTACACGAAAGCTTATACCTTGAATAAAACTCTGTTGGTCTTAAAGGTGCTACTGGAATCAAATTTTGTTCTGCTGCTTCAGATCAACACAGTTGCCCACCTGATTCTAGTTACCATAATACCGTACTTCATCTGGGACGTTCGATATCAAGTTCTCCACCAGAGGGTACCCGTGTTGCTCTATAAAACATAACCGAATGAACTGAAAGCCATTTAAGAGCCGAGACCTTCTTGGAATTATTTGCAGTGTTTTCCTGCTTCAGGTAAAGAAGCTGCCGTGGCACAATTACCACACCTAACAGCATAGGTTCTTCTATTAATAAAACACCCATTATGCTTTCTGAGTTCAGGATGAGTCACTCAAGCATGCACATAAATATGCACACACAGATTAGAATTCTTCCACATGGCATGGGCTAAGCAGTCGGAAGTCAGGTGTTTCCAAATGATTCAGCTCCATATAAGGCAGACTTTTGGTCACCTAGGAACATGGCCTATTAGCCTGCAACTGACATTATAAATCCCCTGCAGCTAATCAACAGAAAGAAGAACAACGAAGTCGCCAGTGAGCAATACCTTAGCTTTGCAACATACCCTTCCAAAATCTCAGACACTTCAGCTACAGGAACAACCAATACAGAAAAGCTTGAAGCTGCTGCTATATTTTAAAGCAGATTTTGCACACAGTCTTGTCAGTTTTCTGTTTGACTGGCGAAAGGGCAGATTTTAACATTTACTAAAGGTTCTTCCTTGTGATGGGTCCCAGAGGAGTAAGAGAGGAAGCCCCAGGTTGCCAGCTCAGTGCAGGGTCAGAGAAACAGGCATGCCAGAGCTGCGCATGCACACGGCAGCATTCCAAAGGGGAGGCTGTGGCTTGGGGCGGAACGCATACTTTGCATGCAGAAGATCCCAGATTCCAGTACTGGCACCAACTGTTAAAAGACCTCATACAGCAGGTGATTCCAGAGTCTCTGAAGAGCCTCTGCCAATCAACAACACTGAGTTGGAGGGAACCACTGATCTCATTTGGTATATGGCAGCCTCATACGAGCAAACAGAGAGGGGAGAGAGTCAACCACATCTGGACAATGTCAGCAGAGCTTAAGGAAGGAGCTTCCACAAAGGGAAGGGGGATAATTGCATGAAGACCACTTCAAGACAAGTGGCTTGGATCCAGAGGAGTATTTCTGTGGATAGAAGGATTTCCATCAACAGAGTGCTACTTTCTAATCCCCACCCACCCTGCTGCAGACCAAAAAGCCTTCAGAACAGCACTGGGGGGCCATTTTGGGCTGCAACACGGGGAAAGGAGACAAGAAAACACTCCACAAAAGGCACTTATTCTGTCTGTGGAAACGCTATGCTGGATCTAAGGCGGTGTCTGTAAAGTGGGCTTGTGGCAATGAAAAATCCCTTCTGGGCACCAGGCAGGGAAACCCTAAGAGCAATGCCAGCTCTCTTCCAACTTACTATGTGCCGCCAGTGTAAGCATCTGTGGATCAGAACTTTAAAAAAAAAAATCCCTCAGCTACATGATCAAATACCATCAATGCCAATGTCAGCTACCATGGAACTTCTCAAGCAGGAATCACACAGCAATATCAAGATGGGAAAAACAGGCCTGCCTGAGGATGGCATGCTGAACCCAACCCCTAACTGCCGCAAGGTATTTTCCAAGGCACAGCTAAGCTCCTGCACTGACCTTGGGACTGGGGCTCCCCTCTCCCCAAAAGACACATGTTAAAAGGGGAAGGATACCCACTCCAAAGACGTTGCTCATGCAGTTATGCTCCTGAGCATTTAGCACCAATACTCAGTGCAAAGACCACACGTGTACACAGACACAACAGTTGCCCGGAGTGCTTGCTAGTGACAAGGAACAGGCAAAACAGGGACTGGGGGGAAAGAGATTAACCTGTAGGTGGTGGAAGGGCAAGGGAATTCGGGAAACATCCAGCAGCATGCATTACACTGAAGCAAGGAGAAACATCTTCTAAAGTGCAGTCTTGTAAAGCAGAATACAAAATTGGCCAGTTGTAAGTGGATAGGAGTCCAGGAAGGAGAGACAGTGGTTTATTATGGCGCTTATGTTCTGCATACAGAAGGAAACAGGTTCATTTCAGGCATCCACAATTAATAAACCTAGCCTCCACGGATTTGTCTCATTCACAGCCTTAATTGAGAGTTACAAAATTTTAACAATGTTAAAAGACTGATTGCGCTCCTCTTATTGTGTCTTTTTGTTGTTCAGTCGCACAGTCGAGTCCGACTCTTCGCGACCCCATGGACCAGATTGTGTCTTAGAAAAATGAAAGTAACTGAGTTTGGACTAATTTCTCACTTCTTTCAATACCCAAACTCCCAGGTGGGTTCTATCACCACAGTGAAAAGGGGAAAACAAAATACAAAAGATCCCCCCCCAAAGAAACATAATCCATTGTGAAACCTCCATTAGTATATTTTCCTTTACAGAAATACAACTTCCATTTTGGCAAGCTGAAGTTTGACATGCTGTCCTTCTAGATGGGCTAAGAACAGCATGAGTAATTTCTGCACCTTGTAAGTGTGCTCTGGGCAATGATCTGGTATCACACTTCAACATCAACAGCAAAGCTATTTAAGAAGCTCTTTGAGCACATGTATTTATTTATTTATTTTTCACATTTATATCCCGCCCACCCCGGTAGGCTCAGGGTGGCTAACAAGGGCAGGACAACAGCCAGGCCGAGAAAAAAACATATAAAAACATAATAAAACATTTGACATTAAAACCACAGTACTAATGTCCTAAGTCCAGGATGGTAACTCCACAGTTACAAATGGTACTCCCATGAAGTACATGTCCAGTGACGATGGCCGCAGCTCTTCTACGATTTCCAGTTTCTTCCTTGGGCCTCGTTGATGCATCCTTTAAGATATCTTAACGGTGGTGGTATAATGGGGCAGCGGCTCCTACTCAAAGGCCTGGCGGAAGAGCTCCGTCTTGCAGGCCCTGGGGAACTGCATAAGGTCCCGCAGGGCCCGGATCTCCCCCGGGAGCTCATTCCACCAGGTAGGAGCCGCCACCGAAAAAGCTCTGGCCCTGGTCGCAGCTAGTTTAACTTCCTTGGGTCCCGGGATGACCAACAGATTTTGGGCCCCGGACCGTAGTGCTCTTGGGGGAACATGTGGGGCAAGGCGGTCCCTCAGGTAGGTTGGACCCTGGCCATATAGGGCTTTATAGGCATTTGTACTTGCTTCCTTTCCCCACTACCATTTCCAGGTGACCTTCTCTAAAGCCAGACTGCTGCTGCTCCTCCTCCTCCTCCCAGAACTCCCTTCTCAAACCACCGCAGGGCAAGGATTTGTCAGTTTTGCTGATGCATAAAAGGCTCCGAACATGAGCCCTACTCAGAAAACCATGCCTAGTTTCCCTAAACTGCAAAATTAGCATAACTATCTGCAGAGTACCGGTTGGATTGATGCAGAAGTCCATGAGACTTTTTTTTTTACTAGAAAGAGCTTGAACCTCCACCTTCAAGTTAATTAAGAGAGCTAGTGTACCACAATGAGCAGAAGAGTGGGCTCTGAGGAAGAAGGTCCGTAATCACATCCCATCTGCCATGTGCTCACTCTTGACACATTAGGCAAGCCATACTATCTTCTCAGCCTTAGCAGCCCAGCTTAATACAAGAATAATAACAGCACCTACCTTACAGGACTGTGGCAAAGATTACTGAGTAGAATTTTCAAAAAAAGCATTACACATATAAGCCCAAGCCAACCAGAAGCCTTCGCCGCTCACCATGAAGATTTTTCAAATGGAATTTGAATACCTGCCTACGTATCTTGTATCAAAAACAAAGAAGCAAAAAAGCAAAACACTGAAGATACATTTACCACCGCTGAGCTCATTAAAAAAATTACTTGAACGAAGACCACCACTGATGTAGTATTTCAAACAGCTTAAAGAGCATGATATCCATCACTATACTCCTTACAACGAGCCCGTTAACACGGGCCAAAATCATCAACTCTAAATTGCAGGTGTAGGCGCTGAGAAACACGGGTTTCCCTGAGACCACCTAGTGAATTCATGTGAGAAGCAGGACTCAAACCAGAGGCTGGTCTGATTCTCAGCTCAGCCTCTTACCACTGCGCCACATCAGCCCCAGAGAACAGCCATTGCAGCCCCTTGCGCTACACAAGATGCAACGTATGCACTTCTTCTGAGTTGTTAATATTTTAGGGCAGTTATCTGGCCAGCCAGACAAGGATTCAGAGACAATTGCTTGAAAGATGCATTGTGATTCCGTTCTCAAGAACCACAAGAGTTTGTTCAAACATTATGCTTTTTTGTCAGGTCAGACAACACAAATCTTAACATAGGAAGATGCTCGAATGGCTTGAGATCAGCTCTACTGTTAATCCAGATCAGAAATTCAATTTACCGGAGAAAATTAATCCTAGGAAACCCACTGGAAAAGCCACATTATATAGAGAGCATCTTGCAGTGTAGTTAAAAGATAGGTTTTCCCTAAGAAGCTATTAGAAGTGCTGTAGAAAAACTCGCCAGCCAAATTCATCTTCAGGCACAATGGAAGGGGGCTCCCTGCTGTTGACGAGGATTACTATAATGGGGCTGCTCATTCAACTCTTGATGAAGTGCCCCAAAGCCAGAAATAGACTATTCAACGTTAACCAGAATATTGGAAGCCACACACTCCTTATTAGTGTCACATATCATCACAGGCAGCATGCTTTCTGCAAAAGGCAAGGAAACCTCTCTAGTTTGGGAGGGGGGGGAGAGAGAGAGAGAGAGAGAGAGAGAGATCCAGCCTCCCGCCCCTCAGGAGACTGCAGCTTTCAGCACAGCAAGGATTCATATACCAATGAAAATATATTTGCTTAACTAATTGAGAAAAAAACAAGCATCATGTTATGCCTTCTCTGCAGCGGGTGAACTTCCTTAATAGAATATTTATACAAAGTCTCACTCTGAATTAACTATTTTCTCAATTATAAAAATCCCCTCCTAGAAGTTTTCATAACCTTGAGATGCTGATTTTCCTGTCTCTGCCCCAAGGAAGGATCACAAGGCCTAGAGAGATATTTTTGCTGGCTGCCTAAGGATGGAATTCCCCGCCCAAGGAACCTCACCCAAATCTTCCAGAAAACAGGTAAGATGTACTTATACAAGCTTTTGTGTCTATGTAAATGTAAAGGCCATTCAAGAACCAAGTAAGGGATAATTAACCTCATTCTTGTATAGAAGTGCTCTGCCTGCAAGCTTTGTTGCTACGGATTCCATTATTCCAAACTCTTTTTCATTTCTCCCTTGAAAAATGGGGGGAAATGGAGGGAAAAGCAGCAAGCTTCAGGGAGGAAAGCTCAGCCGGAACCCTCCAGATGCTGATCCCTTTGACACACACACTGTCCACCCAGATTCCGGAAGGAACTACTTTCAATTAAAATAATAGTATTTTACTGATGCACGAATCCAAATCCGGGGGGGGGGGGGGGTGTTCCCAGAACACTGAAAACGATTAAAGTATATTTGAATGAATTTTCCTTAAGAGCCTTCGGATCCATTTTTAAGAACACATTCAACGGAAGTCAGGAAATGACATGTTAGGACTATACTGCTACTGGTTAACAATACCTCTGTCACTGCTAGACTAGGCCATGCCTTCCCCAACATTCTTCATTTGCTTCACAGAGGGGAAAGTTGAGCAGGAGTGATTTGTCTGGCAAAAGGGTGTCACAATGCAAGAAGCTCCACAATTAATGCCTGTTTGATCTATCATGCATGCAGCACAGCAAGCCCAAAAAGTGACCAGTAGTCATTCAGAGAAAAATTATGTTACTAAATGTTTGAACGATATAGGATGATTTAAGATCTTCTAGCGAAAATACCGTGTTTAAAAGAGCAACAGTAGAACAAGATTGAAAGGGACTGTTGGAGAACTGATGGGGATGTGGAAACAAGCCAAGATAGCCACTCAACTGCTACGTTCCTAGTTCCAGCAGAACTAAAAGACTCCCAATGAGGAAATGAAATACACTCTCAATCTGTTTTTCTACCAATGCAAATAACTTAATCCAAGCAACAGAATGACGTTCTCTTTTAAAGCCAAAGAAAGCCACAATAGCAGCTTAGAGAACCTACCTCTTTAATAGAAGTCCAGTGCTTGATGCCACTGCAGCTGTTCCTACAAAGGCCACCATCATTAGCCTCCGACGGCTGCGGGTAGAATGTGCTGTTCCATAGTATCTCCTAGAAATGGCAGCTACACTCATCACAGCAGGGCAAAGGCGAAAGCGCAACATCCTGGGAAGGAAAACAAAGAGTACAGTAATAAACACATCTAGGGTCCTCCTGTCAGGTGCTTTTACACAGACAAATAATGGCAGTCTCTCATTGCCTTTTAATTCTGTAAAATAGCAGCAGCAAAATAGTGGGCAGAGATTCTCTACCAATGAACCTCTTAAAGCAATATCAGTAAGCAAAAAGCACGTGCTCTAACGCTGGGGTGCTGGAAGTCAAGCACACCGTCAACTGCAGACTGTGGCATGAGTCTTGAAGCTCATCCAAAGGGTGAGGGCTGGGATGAGGATTCAGGTAAGTGCATGCGAATGCATGCTATAGTACTGATACTGGCAGACTGGAAGGGGAAAAGGCAGACAAGCCAACCAGTACAAGGCGATGGAGCCACACAAGAAAAGTCAGAGTTTGTCTGTTACCCACGCAAACATCAAACCGGATCTGAAAGAATTTACAGCCAGGCCATGCAAAACAAATGGGCTGACTATAGAAGAGATGTCATGCTCTGCTTTGGGAGAATCACTCTTCCACTCCACAGCCTCAAGGGATTCACTTCCAAGAAAACCAGGAAGTTCTGGATTCAAAGCCCAACTGCTCCAGACTACGTGAAGCCTCTTGCTATATTTAAACAAGTACTGTGTCACTTAACCAGACCTCTGACTAAACCCAGCACTGAATATCACATCGCAAACGTTTTGTCACAACTGTCAAAGCAGTGATGTCAAGCATGTGACAAACAGTAAGTCAAACAATCTTCTCTCTCAGGACACTGAGATCAGAAGTCAACATGCAACTGCTAAATTTGTGCAGGCTCCTTTGTGGCTAAATTTTGACAGCCCAACAAGGGTCTCATGAGAGCTCTAGCATCTGTAGCAGCTGCCTTTTGCCGGTTTCACCTGCTCTGATATGTTTGACCCTCAAAGCACACACCCATTTTATATATATATATATATATACACACACACACACACACACACACACACACACACATGCTCACAAATGGAAAAGTCATAGAAACAGGCAATATAAATTAAGACAGTTACTCAAGCACCACTTCATTTCAGAAGGCCTCTCTGTAGACTAAAATCTAATAAGTTTTACTAATGCCGTTTTACTAGTGAAGATTCATCTATAATTAAGGTGTTCTGTATCTCAAAGCTCACCTTTTATAACCAGCAACGTTTCACCTGCTGGCCCAATGTGACTGTATAAAAAGGACAGTGAAAAGTTGGCTACTGATCCCAGTGTTGTTAAAGGCTTTGCACTGCAAGCCTTTAAAGTAGGGAAAACTGTGCCCAAGTGCAAACAGCAATCTATTTCCGAGGGCACCTGTGGGAGTTGCAGAAATGGAAACATTTCAGATAATAATAACTGCAGTGTATGCAAGCGCCTTTACTGTGAGATGCAGTGTCTCCATTATGACAAACAGCCAAGCGTGTTTTGCTTCCGTAACCACAAAGTCACCACTGACTGCCAGCACGGCTTACAGAAATCCTTCAGATGGAAGAGTGCTAGGGAATTGTACTGGCTTCTTCAAAATGAAGCATCACATACATTTGCCATCCTTTTAACACATAGAGTTGCAGCCATAACTTAAGGCCTGGTGCAGATAAACCAATGCTCCCGCAGTGCAATCATAAGCAAGAGTTACCCCTTTTTGAGCCCACTGTCTTCTATGGACTTGGAAGGGTGCGATTCTGTTTAGGACTGCACCACCAGCCTCTTCACCGAGGCGAAAAAACTGGGAGCCCCCTGGCAGGTCCACATTCTCTTTCCCACTCCTTCTGAATTAGCAAACCTACTTCTAGCCCAAATTCCAAATTTTGTTTTCAAGATAACTATTCTCAGCACGAAACTTGTTGCATCTATAATATTACAGCAGGGTTAATGCTAGAAAGGAAGAGAAGGCGCTCGAGAGCTCACTGGGCACTTCTCGCATATTGCATGGTTGAGAGACTGATACAGGTAGAATCCACACCTGACAGTAATAATCTTTTGCTTACTGGAAATGCTCCAACCAAGCCCAAGGACAACTTTAAACACTAGGACTAGAGTACAAATCTCCAACAGCATAAACCTACAAACCACAAGTGGCATTTTAACCAAAAGTGTGTTTCTTGCCCTTATTTTTTAATCAAGAGACTAATGCTAGCTTTTACTTTTAAAAATCATTAATACTGAAAATGGATTACTGCAATTAGGTATTACAATCTGCCTAATGGTACAAATTATTCGAGGCAGACCATTTTAAGAACATCCCCCCCTGCCAGCCACCAAAAAAAAAAAACACGTCAAGGGCAGCTGTAAAAGCAAGAATAGTTATTGTGATTTGTAACAAGTGAAAACAGAGGAACATAACTGGATTTCAGCATTAAAAGCCTTAAGGAAAGGGGAACTTGTGGGAGTTAAATGAAGGTCCTCATTAGTACCAAACAAGCAGAAAAACTTCTGTAAGTTAGAAAGTGGACAGACATCCAGCATAAGGAAATAAGAGGTGAAAAGTCAGCAGTTCATCTGTTTACAAACTTTCAAGTTGCGGCTCAGTGGTAGAGCATCTGCTTGGCATGCAGAAGGTCCCAGGTTCAATCCCTGGCATCTCCAGTTAAAGGGTCTGGAAGTAGGGGATGTGAAAGACCTCAGCCTGAGACCCTAGAGAACCACTGCCGATCTGAGTAGGCAATACTGACTTTGATGGATCAAGGGTCTGATTCAGTATAACACCAGCTTCATGTGGAAACCCAGACTTTTTCCTTGTGCACCAAGAGTCTCTCTCAGAATGTCCCCACAAAACCTGCTCTTCTCCTAGCTTTTATGTCTGAAGGAGTAGGAAGGAATGCAATCTTGATGAACAGGCCTTTGTGTTTAATGAAGCCCACCACCAATACATTCCTATTACTCTTAAAGGAGAGTAAGATTTTTAAAACAGATACCATAGGTTTTTTTGCAGGGAGGGGTAGAAATTAAATATTTGGGGGGGCAGTAGGCTGGTGAGCTTAGTCAGTAACAAGCTATTTTTAAAAGCAGTTCTATGCTCAAGAATTTATCCACATGCAGCATTTTTCAGTAGGTCTCTGTCCAATTTGCTCAGTGTTCATCATAGGCCTGACAATACATTATGCACTCTTGGTCTCCTTAGCACAGTTTCTTGGCAGGCAGTGCTGCATTTTATAAGATTACTGCTTAAGACTTCCAATAATACCAAAGCCCATATTGCCTTTGAAGTCAACACTGGCAATCTATGTCAACAAAAGCGTTAAAATAAAATACAGACTGTCACCCACTTCAATACAAGTTTCCAGTATGTGCTTCTTGACTGACACGTGCTGATGAAGTTTCCCATTTCTCAAAATGTGACAGTAATATCTGTACATGTACACATGTACACAAGGCCACACAAAAGAGTAATATATAGTTAATATTGCTAACAGTCAAAATACATATTCAATGCCTACAGAACATGAAAGAGTCCAAGGTATTCCATGGTAACGCTGTCGACTTGTTTACCAGGTATTCTGGCTAACAAACAAACCAGGTTTATATTTAAACCTGGATCAGAAACCAGCTGTGCTTTTGAACTACTGGTTAAACTGGAACACCGGTCATCTAACTGCCGTTCACATCAGTAGCAATTTAATGGCTCCCCACAGGTAGGCTCTGTGGGGTGATCTTTTACTCCAGAGGGGGGAAAGGGACAGCGCCTGCAGTCCTGCAGCAGGCACTCATTTTGTTCAACCATCATCATCATCTTTCTTTGCAGAAGCTGCCTCACAGTAAGGGATCACCAAGGATGTGGTGGTCAGGGCACAGAGCAGCCACTGCTGATTCTTGGGCTTAACTCTAAAGATGCTGTTTTGCCCCCGGTCTTATCTTCCCCAGACTTCGTAATCCTTCATGGCTGGATCTGCACAGAGGTCCAGAATTGGTGTCTCACCTGCAGTGGCATCTAAGCCTGAACCCCAAATGGGACTACAACAGTTAAGCAGTCAGTGGTGCTCTACCTGCATTGGCCCGAGCCAGAATTTTCGTTTATTTGCAAATGAGAAACCAAATGTCTACAGCCTGTGAAGTCACGCAAGCTCAGCATGGATAGAATTATGCATGTCTTATAAACCAAATCTGATCCAGGCGCAGGCAGTAAAACGCCTGCTTTAGTAACATCACTCGGGCAGCCACTATGGCTGTTCGAGTACCACCGCGGTCGAGGTGAGCTCTCGACCTTTATCCCAGCTCCCGCCCACCCAGCGGTTCGAAAAGCAATTAGTTGCAAGTAGATAAATGGGTACCCACCCTTAGTAGGGTGGGGGGCACCCTGCCTGGCGTCGGATGGTCGGCGGCGACGGCGGCGAACGAGAACTCGGCTCGGCTCGGAGATCGGAGGTGGCGTGGCGAGATGGCGGCGGCGAAAACAGCAGCAGCAGCAGCAGCAAGCTACAGCGATCGCCATGGCGACATGGCGACCCCTGGTGGCTAGGAGAGAGGAAAACATCCAGACGGCTGCTGAGACGGGGCACGTTGATAACGTCAGACGCTGGCTCAGCGGAGCCAGAAGGACGTGGCTGGGACCAGCAGAAGACGCGAGTTGTGCACCCCATAGGAAGAACTATCCGGAACGAACAGAATGCCAAAGCCAAGTGAAGCGCCGAGTGCCGAAGCTGAGAAACATCCCAACCACCACCACAAGGGTGCTGATAGGTAACCCCTACCCCATATAACTCTGTGGCCCTAGTTAGGGAAACTCGTGTGATTAGCACCAATTGTAAGCCGCTCTGAGACCCTCTGTAAAAAAGAGGATTCGAGCGGGATATAAAGTTGAAGGTTAAATAAATAAATAAAATAAAATTTTCATTCAGCTTCATCAGCAGGACAACCCCGCGCGTGCACAGATTTAATGCTCCTACCGAATGTAAAACAGTGCATGGGCTGGGAAGCCAGGGTTGGTAACCGCTGCTCTAGAGCAAAAAGGCAGAGATTCCAACCAGCAAGCCCTAGAAATGGGCCGGCCAAGCTTAGCTCAAGCAGCATTCCTATGGAGCAGGGGTGGCCAAACTGGCTTGACATATGAGCCACACAGAATAAATGTCAGATGTTTGAGATGGCAAGACATGAACAAATATTACTGGTAAATATGCAAATTTGCTTTTTATTAACATTAAATGAGACTGCCAAAAATAATAACAAAAGCTGTAAAAGTAGGTATTGATAATGATATTTATTTGTCCAATGATATTTGTTTGCTAATGATATTTAGCTTCTCCAGCCGCCCTGCCGAGAGACGCACAATGTGTGTGAAAGAGCTACATGCGGCTCCCGAGCCACAGTTTGGCCACCCCTGCTGTGGAGGAAGGCAGCAAAGAGAAGAGCACAGCACGATGGAAAGCGGAGACCCGACGGATTCCAGAACCGGGAAGCCTCCAGAGATGCTGCGTGAGCCCCATTACGTAACCAAGGTCCACAAAACACGCACAAAGCACGCTCTAAGCAGCCAGCTCCTGGAGAGGAAAACAACCAAAGGGAGTTCCCCCCTCGCCTACTGAGCATCTGTTCAGTTCTTTTGCAGCCATGTGACCGGTGCCTCTGCACTGCAGCTTCTACCGGCAGCAGGCTCACTTGGTCAGCCTCGGAGATCGGAATCGAGATTCCGTTACACGGGATGCAGATCAAAGCAGCTTTGATGGCTTTCCCCCAAGAAGAAGAAAACCATGCGGGGGGGGATAAGAAACAGGAACAGCAAGGCCATCCCCAGTAGTGGCTCTCACAAAGCTGCTCTGTACCGGTGCCGTGAAAACAGGTTCTGACAGAGAAGAGATGGAGGGGAGGGAGAGAAACTTGGGCACAGCATTTTTCTTCCTTTAGAAATGAGCCAAGAGAGGGCAACCTGCCTGCAAGTCTTCAGCCTGGCCAAAGAGGCCTTCCCTCCAGCCCCTGATTTAGGGAGGCTGGTTGTGCGTACTCAGGTGCCATGTATGTGTGTCCCACCTCTCTCTTCAAACGAACACCCAAGGCCACTGACAAATATGAAACATTCTACTATAATGTGGACAGCCAGCAGTTAACAAAAAAAGGACCCGCTTCCAAGTTTGTTCGACAGGCAGCCAAGGGACAGGGCTTAAGCAAGTGGAAAAGCTCAGTCTAGAAGGCGAGGCCTCCCCAAAAGCCGTCATGAGTTTTGTAATAAATCTGGCATATAGCTGGCATGGTGCAACAGCTAAGAGTATCAGAGAAGGATCTGAGAGACCCAAGTTCAAATCTCCACTCTGCCATGGAAGCTTGTTGAGTGACCCTGGAAAACCCAGTGGGGCAGCCACGTTCATCTGTTGTGGCAAAACAGTCCAGTGGCACCTTAGAGGCTGATCACATTTATTTCACTACACACACAGAAACTCCACTTTCAGTAGCTCTGTTCACAAGTTACAGTGGACGCAAGTACAAACAGTGTACAGCTGATTTTTCCTCATTGTGTGGTTCACCAATTCTCATGTTATGTTCAACCCAGATACAGCTGAACGCGTGATTGAAACCGCAGATGTATCCAGGTACAGGCCCTCAGTTTCATTTATAAAGTCAGTATACGTTGGCTCTTTCCTACAAACAGACATATGCACTTGCCGACAGGATGTGCATGCGTTCACTGTAACATGTATCTCTCCTCTGACCACATACACCCATTTAACTTCCATACTAACCCCTCTTTTTTCAAGAGAAGTCTCTGTGACCTATGTAAGGAGATCTTGCTCTAATAGCTGGTTTGATAAGGACTGCAGGCAGGCTAAGGCAAATCTAATTAAGATCTTCAAAGCTTTTCAAAGTGCTCCAAATCCTATCCTAGCAGCTGAAATCCAAAAGAAGAAAAAAGAATACAAGGCAATTTTGAGAGCCAAAAAGTTAGCCGACTCTCAAACCAAATGGTTGGCCTTGATCAAAGCTGCTAAGGCAAAAGATAGCAGAGAATTCTGGAAACTGGTTTCGAATTCCAATAGTCAATTCTGCATGGTATCAGCCAGCAGGTCCCTCCATTGATACTTGGGGATGCGGCCTACCCGATTAGGAAGTGGCTCATAACTCCGTATACTGGAGCTCTGGATCGTCAACAGGCGGCCTTCAACAAGACACATTGTCGAGCACGCAACGTCGTGGAGCGCGCCTTCGGTAGGCTAAAGGCCAGGTGGCGTTGCCTTTCACTGAAGTTGCCAATCCAGGAGGAGAATGTAGTCCCCATCATTTGCCTCAAATTGTGTTCTTGGATGGCAACCGAACATATTCTTAATATTGAGCAAGCGGGCTTTAGTCATGGCCGCTCAACCCTTGACCATTGTCTGGTGCTGGACTATCTAATATATAAATATTCACAACATCAAAAAGGAACCCTTTTTGCTGCCTTTGTCGATATGAAGGCAGCTTTTGATTCAATTGACCGTGTGACATTATGGTCAAAATTGAATTCTACCACCATAGATAAAAGGCTTCTCCATTTGATAATAAAACTCCACAGCAATAACACTCTCCAGATAAAATATACCTCGGACGGTAGACTATCCAAACCTATCCAGTCAAGGAGGGGTGTCAAACAGGGCTGTCCGTTAGCCCCTTTTTTGTTTAATTTCTATGTGAACTCTCTTATTTCTGATTTGCGTTCCATTGATGTCCATGCTCCCAAACTTAATTCCGAATATAAAGTGCCTATTCTTATGTATGCAGACGACACAATTCTTTTATCTTTGACTAGAATAGGTCTACAGCGAGCACTTACATCCTTTTCCAGTCACTGCCAGAAAAATCTGTTATCAATCAATTTTTCCAAAACAAAAATAATGTGCTTCAATCAGAGGCCAAAAAAATACATCTGGAAAATTAAGGGGAACGATGTTGAGCAAGTTAAGTTTTTTAAATATCTGGGGGTTACATTGGCATATAACGGTAACCCCTCTGCTCACATTAAATCAGTGGCTGTTTCCGCAGAAAGATCCGCTTCTGCTATATTAAGATTCTTCAGAAAAGATGGTGCTCATTATATTCCAGCTGCCTTGAAACTTTTTTCTGCTAAAGTTTTAGCCCAAATGCGTTATGGGACACAAATTATGCGATTCACAAATCTTCAGGCGCTTGAACTGGTTCAAACAAAATTTCTGAGATCCCTATTTAATACTCCAAGATGTACTCCCAATGTCATGGTGAGACAAGAAGCTGGTCTCAATACAGTCGAACTGAATATTTGGATGCATTCTCTCTGCTTTTGGTTGAAAACCCATCTTCTCCCCACCGGGTTACTTCCTTTTTTATTGGCTGCATCGCCCTATCCTCACTGGTTCACTAGAGCCATTGATAAACTGAGATCTTTAGGACTAGACCCGTACCAACTTTTGGAAAGCGGCTATGCCAGGGCAAAATCTATTGTTTTCCAGCGCCTCAGAGATATTGAGCTACAAACATCTTATGCCGCACTTCCGCCTCTTTTCAAATCTCTGAAATCCAAAATTTTTATGTCTGCCCCTTTATACTTAGCTAATATATCCAACCCGAATCACAGATGGGCCTTTTCCAGAGCCAGATTTGATACTTTTCCATCTGCAGTTCTTTTTGGAAGGTTTCAACGCATCCCCAGGCATTTGAGACTATGCTCATGCCCCTCGGAGTCAATAGAGACCCTTCCCCATATATTATTTCATTGCTCCTATTATGCAGAAGAGAGAGCCCTTTTAATTATGCCCTTGATAAGGTCATTTAGGTTCCAAGGACAACCAGTAATCCAGTCTGAGGAACTTTTGCTGAAATACTTACTGGAGGACAAATCCATGGCAATATCAAGGAAGGTTGCTAAATTTCTTTTTATTGCAATTATAAAGCGTAAGCACCTCCTTAATACTCCTCATGATGTCTCTTCTCTGTAACACTTCTCGATAACCTGGAGATTGTTTTTGATTTTGTATGCTGTTTGATGGGTCTTTGACCGTAATAAACTGATTGATTGATTGATTGACACTGTAACATGTAAACAGAGCTGGTAATCAGACCGCTGGCGGAGTTGACAAAGAGAGTGGGGAGTTTTGGATGACCTTGTGCCAGTCACCCACACTCAGTTTAATATACTTTACAGGGCTGTTGTGAGGATATAATGGAGGAGAGGTCCATCGGGGAGAACTGTGTGATGTAGTAGATGAAGTAAACAAAGAAAATAAATATTCCAAGAGACTTACTTTGCACTTTCCCAGATTTAACCTCATTTGCCAAGTTGATGTCCACTCACCCAGCCTCGACAGACTCCTCTGGAGCTCCTCACAATCCTCCTTAGTTCTCACCGCCCTGAACAATTTTGTGTCATCCGCAAATTTAGCCACTTCACTGCTTACTCCCAACTCCAAATCATTAATGAACAAGTTAAAAAGCAGTGGACCAAGTACTGATCCCTGTGGTACCCCACTGCTTATCACCCTCCACTGTGAAAACTGCCCCTTTATACTCACTCTCTGTTTCCTATTAATTAGCCAGTTTTTGATCCACAAGAGGACTTGTCCTTTTATCCCATGACTGTTGAGCTTATTTAGGAGCCTTTGATGAGGAACTATCAAAAGCTTTCTGGAAGTCAAAGTAAACAACATCTGTTGGGTCTCCCTTGTCCCCATGTTTGTTCACCCTCTCAAAGAACACTGGCAGGTTAGTGAGACAAGATCTTCCCTTACAGAACCCATGAGAGTACTGCTCTCAGTCCCTCACTCTTTTTCCTTCCTGCCACTCCTTTTCTTACTCGCTCTTCTCCATGCCTGTCCCTTTCTTTCTGCCCCCCTCATCACTCTTTCTCTCTGTTTCTGCCTCCCACCCCATCATTCTCTCTTTTTGCCCCCCATCACTCTCCCGGCCCCCTTCCTGTTTCCTCCACACAGAGCAGTGGTGGAAGTGGTGCTCCCAGCTGCCCACCTGCTTCCTCCCCCCCCCAGCAGCAGTGGTGGCTCTCTAGGAATTACAATGGATCTCCCAACTACAGAGATCAGTTCCTCTTAAGGTTGCCAGCTCCAGGTTGGGAAATTCCTGGAGATTTGGGAATGGAGCCTTTTTCTCCTCCTTTTTTATGAACAGCAACCCTCTGAAATAGGTTAGGCTGAAAGTAGGCAACTGTTCCAAAAATCACTCAGTGAGATTCCACAACATGATGGGGATTTGAAGCCGAGTCTTGCAGACTCAACTCTAAAGCTCTAACTGCTAAACTACCCTGGCTTTCGGGGAGTATTTGCAGAATACTGAAGGAGTATGCTTTTTAATTTTAAAATGCTTTTTAACAGCATTTTTGCCCTGAGGGATTTTCTCTTTATTTATTTTTTTTAAGGTTGGATGTTGGGGTGGGAGTGGGGAGACTGTGGCATTCTGCTCTCCACAGTAAGTAAATTCTGTCGCTGTGCTGTCTGTCTTTAAAAAGGCTGTTTGCAAACTGCTTTCTTTAAAACTCTTGCTTTTAAAGGGGGGATCTGTGTGCGTGGAAGCCGTGGCTGGCATTCTCTCTCTCTCTCTCTCTTTGTGTGTGTGTGTGTGTGTGTGTGTGTGTGATTCAGCTTTTCATCTATTGCTAGAACTGCTGGGGGGAGGGGGGTCTCCCTTGCTTCTAAGACTGCCTGCTTGCTTGGAGCTAACTTTTAAACACTCGCCTATAAGGCTTGTCTATAAAATTTCCTAAAGATTTTACCTCTGTGGGGCATGGGGGTGGGGTGGGGGAAGGGGCTCTCTCATTCTGCCTGTCTCCTTATCAGCTCCCAGCAGAACAGGACCTCTCCCACAGGGGGCCAATGCTGCACAGTAGGACTTTTTAAAAGGACACTTTTTTCCTTTGCCACAAACCAGCTGCTTTTGCTCTGTGGGGCTTACAGAGGGGTGGGGTGGAGGTCTCCTTGCTCTGTCTCGGTGGGGCTGGGGCTCCACAGGGGGTCCTGGAGAAGATGGGCCAGTCTGCACTAAAACTGCGCTAATGTTTGGCTCTGGGGCTTACAGAGGGGAGGCTGGGCATGTCTGTAAAGTGTAGAACCTTTTTCCTTTTGGCTCTCTGTGAGGAGGGGGACATCTCTCTGGGGTGGGGGCTCCCTGGAGCCGGCCAAAAGACCCCTGAGGGTCTGCACTAAGACCCCTGCACAGTCTGCATGAAGCAGGGGCACAAATCTAAGACAATGGCCTCATACAATGTTAGCACAAGTATTGTACCGTTTTCACACATTCACAGCAGAAAGCCTGCCGGTTCAAAGCATTCCCCAGTCACAAACACAATCACAAAAGGCCCCTTTGCATCCATAAAAGATTCAAAACACCCAGGGACTCCATTTTTCCCAGCCCCCAACCCACGGCCGGGCACTACACCCTTGGGGGAAAGCCGACACGTGGCCACCATGCTTCCCAGAGCTGCCAGCTGCCGCCCTCCTCTACCAGCAGGGCCTCAGGGAGGCAGAACGTCCGGTGGAGAGGGGCACTCATCAAAGTTTGATTTTGACAGAAGGGGCATACCTTACCTCCTCCCCCCCCCCAAGAATTGCCAGATAAAAGATCACCTGCTGCATCCATCTTATTAATTTAAATTAGATTTCTGAACGAAGATGAAATTTTGTACCAGAGTAATTCCTTTGACAGAGCTTAGGCTAATCTATCATTGAATTAATTCCAGCCAACTGGGAAATCCCATTTGTTTAGGAACAGGATTTGAGCCAACATTATCTGAAAGCCATCACTCCTCCTAAGCACAACACTTGATCTCTATCAGAAGCCCAGGCTCCTGCTACCACAGGACAATTCTTTTTCCAGTTCTCATGAGCATTGATTCACTTCCTGTCATCAGCCTCAGTACTTAGGCACAAGACTTGGGTGACAAGTAAAGGTTTTTGTTTATCTTTTAACTCAGGTCAACTTATTTCCCAGAATCCAGAATGCCTTGTGGGCATGACGTCTCCCAATGGGGAACAGCAACACCAAACACAACAGAAAACGAAACAGATCCATATTGGTAGAAGGCAAATAAGACTCAAGATGTCACGACAGAGCCAGTGGGGCAAGGCAGAGAAAGGGAGTTCACAGTCCAGTCCGAGAGTCAAGCCAGAGAGAGAGCAAAACAACCAGAGCAAAAGTCCCCATACATAAAGCCAGGCCGTAGTCAGAGCGTTACCGAGAGTCAGAGTCCAGATAGGCAAGCGTTTAAGTCAGGGTGCAGAGCTGAGGATCAAGAGCCAGGGGGTCGTCAAAACGCGGACTGGAGCCAGGAGCCAGGAAGTCAGTCAGTAGCCGGATATCAGGAACAGAGTCAGAGGTGCAGAGCTTCTGGTCCGAAGGACGAGTTTGCCAGCACGATTAGGCTTAGCCAGCAGTCAGCGACCTATTAAAATAGCTTGCTTGGTTGTTAACTCATTAGTGCCTCATTAGCACTGCCTTGCAAAGTCATTGATCCTGCTAGAACTCCGAGCTTATTGATCTCCAACCACACAAGCTTGCCTCTTTGTGTCTGGTTGCCAAGTCCCGGTGTCTCCAATCCCTCAGCCGGTCGACAGGTGATGAAGAATCGTGTGGCGTGCTGCTGGGGCCAGGCACTGCCTGATCGGTTTCAGGTGCAGGCTGTTCTGGTGGCTGGTGCTCATCCTTTCTGGTACTTAGGTTTGACAAAGACTCCCGTGCCTCCGATGGTGTTCAAGACATGGAGTCTTTAGTTGCAGAGCTCCCAGGCATGACACAAGATCCCAAGTGTTACTGCTGTATTTTTGTTATAAAACACTGCACCAGTCAGCCAACTTAGCATACATGACTTGTCATGCAGTCACCAGAAAGCAAATCTTTGTCACTTGCCTGCAGGAATACCAGGAGAGGCAGGTCCATCAAGCAATTAGGTGATCATGGACTGCCTCCCTTCTCCGCTGATGGTGAACCAACCCTTGCCTAGAGTCCAACAATGTCTATTTGAGGACTTCGAATACATGATACTCCCAAGACAGGTTGGGTCACACATGCACAACTGGACTCACAGTAAGGCATACATCGTAGGAACTTACCTTAAACAGCTCTTGTTCACTTGACGGTGTGGTGGAGAGAAAGAGCTGTAATGTTTCTACCCTCAGTATCCACCAGAGTGCTCTCACTCTCTACTCATATAACCAGCGCACACACTGCCAAGTGAGACCTGCCCCACTCAGAAGCTGGAACAAGGAAAAAGGTTTTTGCCAAGAGAAACCGAACTTTCATGGTACGGTTCCCTCGCAGTTCTCTAGTGCTCTCAAGAGCATTGGGAGAAAGGGTTTTCCCTTTAGTTGAACTGGAGCTGCTATGCAGACAAATGCAATGGCCTCTCATCATCTCTTGCCTAGAACGCCCCATGGATGGGGTAGCCATGAGTTGGCTGTGACATGACTACATGTTCTTCTTTTTCTCTTTGGTAGCTGCTGCCCCTTCCTGGGTTCTTTACCCTATTTCCAGTTTGATGCTAGGACGAGCATCAAACAGGGCTCCTTTGGTAACATTAGCTACAGCAAGCTGCAGAGGCAGAAACCCAGCCAGTCTTTTCATAACTTCAACAAACACAAGTTTTAGAACAAAATTTGACTCCAGTGCCACCTTTAAGACCAACAAGGTTTTATTCAAGGTATAAGCTTTTGTGTGTAAGCACACTTCTTCAGATACAAGCTTTATTCTACAGAAGCTTTATTTTAGTGTCAACATCACTAAAGCATACACAAGCTACAGAGCTTATGGTGCAGGAAAGGAAATGAAAAAGAAAGATTTCTAACCTAACATGGAAACTACAGTACTTACTTACAACTTGTATTGCATACAGGACATTTTTGCTCAATTTGGCTACAAGCTACAAAGCACAAGGTCACAGTTTGAAGAAGATTTCGAAATAGGATATTAGCCGCCCAGCATTCCGTCACTGCTGTGTTTTACTGCTGTGGGGGGGGTTGTGCATTACAGTTAACATCTCTGTACGCTGTTCACTGCTCTGTTTTTTGAGCATTACAATTTATGTCTCTGTACAATGCTCTGCTTTCATGTACTATAACTCATATTTCTGCCTTACGTTATGCTAATGACATATAACATGTTTGTACATTTTTTGACTAGTCATTAGTACATTTCATGTCTGTTTTGCTTTATTATACATGCATTATTTGCTGTTTGCTTTATAAACATTTGTAATCCTCTGGTGCTTTGCACATCTTCTCTTTTCCAGTCAGAGGTTTCTCCTCCATTTTTGTATATCCACTTGTACGGCCAACTAAGATAAAGTTTGCATCCTGTGCATTTTATGTGGAAAAAGCCATACCAAGACCATGCTTGTAAGTAAATATGCAACTGATTCCACTGCAAGACACTTGGTCAAGTCTTCACATCTTCAGCACTCTATTCACTGCCTCTGCACCACATTTGTTTCAAGTTGCCATTTCATTACAGCTCTTTATGCAGAAATTGACTATCTCTGCCAATTGTATTTCTCCTTGAAGCTCACAGAAGTCCAATTGTAGCTAAAACTGGTATTAGAACCATAAACCACAGTTTCCTGCACGGTTCAGTGTCAGCCATAAGACAGGACTCACTTTGCCTTACTCCTTCTGATCTTGCTGCCTCCACAGGAGAACGGAACCAACAGATAGATGTATTCCATGCCACTAACTTTCTGCATTTAAGGAGATTGATTTGTTATAATTATTTACTTGAGAATCACCCCACAAATTCTACTCCAGCACTTAAGAAACTAATTTAGTATTAAATTGAACCATTTGGCATTAAGACAATTAGTATGAGTATCAGGCTAGACTATAAAACATATCTAGAGAAACTTTAGCATATGGCTTTCTTCCACATTTAACAAGTGCATCAAATTTAATATTTTTAATGTTTATTATCTTTGGAAATAAATGGTTTGTTGCATATCCTTCATTCTCCTAAAACCCAGACTTCTTCTTTTTTTATTTCATAAAGGCAGATCATACCATATGAAATCTGACTACTGATCAAGGAAGAAGAGTAATGTATGGAATCCATATTCCGTTTTCTGACTAAGCCTGACAAATAACAGATGCCAATCTGATGAATGAATCTACTTATTCACAAAATTACTTTCCCATTTGAGGAAGCAAGATTTGCTTTACAGAACTGAACTGTCAAGTGCCCTTAATAGATTATCCCAGGCTTTCTCTTGGGCAAACTAAGCTCCTTTAATCCACACATTTTTTTCAATGACTGGTCAAGAGTCAGCTTGGCGGGAAATTTTGAACTTGCACCTTAAATTCTGTTGGCTGAAGTCCCAGGCTACAGAAAAGTCCCTAAGTATTTTAGCCCAGGGTTGCAATTCCACATCAAGATTTGGGGGAAAGGACACAGAGCCTGTCAGTCTACGCAAAAACTTTGGAACTGGGAGGGTGGCAAGATCCGGGAGTCCGTGTTTCCATCTTGGACCCATTCTATTCCTAGGTAGAGGTGATAAGGAGAGGCTAGGTAGCAGAATATTTTTTTCTGTTTCTTTGTAGAGTTCTGCCTAAAACCTGCATGTTTATAGATTGTTCTCAAGTATCTGTGCTTTCCAGGATTTATGTGATGTTATTTTGTTTTTCCATGTCCGTGTTCTTTGAGTTTGGTTACTGAAGACTGCTTGGAAGAATCTCACATTTCACCAAGCACTGCTCTTTTATGCTAATTAGAGGGAGTCCAGTGCTAATGGGTAGCTCTGGCACAGAAATACACAGAGATGGGGGGGGGGGAAGCCCCTCTAACACAAAACACACAGAAACATCTGGTCTGCGAGGGAGCCAGAATCACAGATAGAGAAATAAGTCATCTTATTGGTGGCAGCTGATACCATGGAAGCATCCCAGACAGGGAAGGAAGGAGTCCCTTGTTCTCTGCTGGATTGAAGAGATTTTTTTTTAAACTCCAGGCCCCTTTCTTGGTTTTCCGTCAACTGAGACTGCAGGGCTGAGCCCCCAGTAGCAGAACAGAGCAGGACAGCCAAAGGACACTGGAAGCCAGGCAGGTCTACAACAGCATCCATTCCTGCCACCATTTTGTTCATTCACTCTGCCCACCATCATGCCACAGAAGTGGCCGAGTCTTGCCTGGTAGTTACCCCTCCCATTGAGAAATAAGAAGTCATCTCTGGGTGGAAGGCTCGCCATATAAAAAGCAAAATCTTGCATATAACTTAAACCTGCAGCACATAAGGCCATGTCTTTCTCCCTGCAGCTTCACTTCTCTTAGGAAATGAGAATCACCACAGGTACTGCCACATTTATTTCACTTGAGAGTCAGCCATATGCCAACTAGAAAGTGGTTCGGGGGGGGGGGCTTGCTACACCCCACTCAAGCTGCTCAGAGGGCATCTTGGTAGCTAAGAACCTGCCTTCCAATCCCCCAGGTTCAGAAGTTGCCCACTACCATTTCAAATACGCTCTTCTCAGTCTCAGGTTGTTCTGACATGCTGTCAAGTTGTTAGACACCAGAACAAGAAGCTCCTGTCCAATAAAACAAGTCTTCCTCCAGTAGTCAGACATCCTTGGGCCCTTATAGGTGAGTAATACAGGCAACCAGCCAAAATCCACTTTCCAATCGACAGATGAAGCCTTTAAAATATTACTGGCAATTATTAGAGAGGCCATTAGCAGGCTACGGAACACAAGCTGGCTGCTGGATTCATTTGGTAAGAATTCTCTGTTTTACATCCACTGCAAATGCAAAGGCATCCATGCTGGCAACAGCATCTATGATGGTGCCCACACAGGAGCTTCTTGTCCACTTTCCTTTGTCAGCCACTGTTTCCCCTGCATCTTTCACCCCACACCACTGTAGGACATTTCTTGCTTTCTTTTTTTTATGGTAATTTCTATAGCGTTAAAGCGCCGCTGCATGTTTAAAGCCCTCAAAAAGCCTTCCATGAAACCAGCATCCGAGGACACTTCGACTGTTCTCCAAAGACTGTAAAGAGAACAATATGAGGGCAACATGGTGTGGGGGGATGGGGGACAAAGCTCCAGTTTGGAAGCGAAGATGGGGGGAAATGCTCCCGTGGAAGCAGCCATAAATCCTTATGGCTATTCCATGCGTTATATATTTTGGAGAAACACAACGGCTGTCTAAGGGGGATTTTATTGACATGTCTTTATAAAATACACTTTTCCTCCTAGTTTAAATGAAACAGCCTTTCATCACTTGTATTATCCGCACCAGTATCCAACAACACATTCTGAAGACTCAAATGCTCTTAAGATGGGTGGTGGTTTCTACCAATTTGCCCCCCCCCCACGACTGCAGACCTGGACTTTAGCCCCTATGCTGATCCTGGGATAAAAGGACTCAGGATCCCAAAGCAGAGTACAACATCATTGCCCCCTCCTCTGTTCAATCCTTCCAACAACCCTGTGAGGTAGTTTAGACTGAGTGACTGGTCCATAGGCTTCCGCGGCAGAGTGGGGATTCCAGCCTGGGCCTCCCAGATCCTAGTCTGCCCCCACTATGACCCCCTCATTTAATTAGTCTATGTGCAGTTTCCTTACAGTTAAAAAAACGACTGCTGTAGAAACCAACTGAAACTGGACTCAAAGTTCCCATGTGAATTTTAAATAGCTACCTAAATACAGTCACCCTTCTAAAATGATGCTGAAAAGTAGGGTTACATAATGGATTGTTCTCTATTATCAAAAGGGATCTAGTGACATCTTAAAGGCCACTGGATTGATTGAGCCATAAGCTTTCATGGACTAAATGTATAAAGCATATCCTTTGCTGGTAAACATAGACAGGCACGCATCTAGAGGGGGGGGTGGGAATGTAAAAATGGGGTCAAAAGAACTTTCAAGATGTCATCAGATCTCAGAAGCTCAGCAGGGCCAACCCTGGCAAGTACCTGGATGGGAGACCCCCAAGGAATACCAGGGCCGGGATGCAGAGGCAGGCAATATCAAGCCACCTCTCTGAAATATCCAGGCCCCACGAGGGGTTGCAAGAAGTGTGCGTGTGCACACAAAGAACTTTCAAATGGAAGAAATACAAGCTGTGACATTTCTGTATAATACACAAATGCAGTGATCATTCACAGTAAATTGGTACTAAGTCATGCTAGTCTTTTTAAGCTACTTTAACACCAGAGCCAGGTGAAAAAGCCTACTCTTTATCCAGACCTTGGTGAAAACATTCAGTCTTTGATTAACACAGTCAGACTTCCTGTTGAATACAGTTTAACTATTCAGACCTCCAGGACTATAAAGACAAGGGGTTTTTTTTGCATAACTATTTTTAATTGAGTTAATGAGAAGAGCTGTGACTAAGTATTCGCCTACAAGGCCCGGGGCCCAGGCTCAATCCCTGGAATCTCTAGGAACAAATATCAGAAAGGACTTCCCACTGCCTGAGACTCCAGAAAGCCCACTGCCCACCAGAGAGGAGGATAAGACTGAGCTCGATGGGCCCATGGCTGGCATCAATACAAGGCAACTTCACGTTTAGAATCGGGTTGTCAGCCACTTTAGTAGAAAGGCAAGATATATATATAATTATATTTCAATACACAAAAAACCACATGCTTGTCTATTCTGTCACATACCAGCAGTTGCCAAAAACGTCTCTCAATAGCTTGCGCTGCACATCCTCTTTGTAAGACAATCAATGGGCACGGAACAAAAATTAAGAAGGACAGACACTGTCAGTCTCCTTGGACTCTCCGTTTTTAACTGTTGGGCTGATATAGTTAACTGTAAACCATTTAAAAAGAAGGATAGGAAGACTAGGCCTGTTGAACCAGTCTGACTGAACATAACTAGGCAAGACACTGGATGCTCCCTGAATGGCTCTCCACCATTGGGGGGGGGGGTTCGGTTCCCTTGCTAAACACTCTCGATAGCCCCTCCCACCACCAATGATTTTAACTCTTGCCCCACAAGTGCACAATTGTGCAATCCTCAAAATAAGTCCTGAGCCTCCCTGAGCTGCCACCTATCCCACTGGAGAAAATATACAGGCTGCATGCGTGCTTCTCCCAGGGGCAAATGGCAGTTCCAAAGGACATGGTCTAAATTAAGACCTTTTGAGGCTGTCCTTTACCAAGCAAAAAACGTACTGGAGAGTCATCAATGGATCTTCAAGAGTGTTGTTTAAGTCTTGTATACCCAAGAGTGTGGAATGACTCGACAAGAAGTTGTTCTGGGGGCTTCTGATGGGATGGAAAAGAGTGAAAATGTAAAAGATGAACCATACGTCTCCTACTTAGTTATGGGGTTGTGCTTAGAACTCAGAACACAAAGGCAACTTTTTTAAAGGACTTTTTGACCTTTGAACTACAGTTCTCAAGAGAAAGGACTCTGTTTTTAGATGACGCACTTAGCAGGTACCATCTCAGAAGCATTCCCTGCTGTGTATTAAAAAGACAAAAGAGAGAGAGAGAGAAAAGAGGAATGTCTCTTCTTAGAAGCCACCTTCCATCCCCAAATTTACAAGGGCTTACATTAAAAGCAATTCAAATCTGCTTCTTGACTAATGGAGGAGGCATCAAGGTGACTAGTAACATAACAAAATTCAATTAAAAATTTTAAAATATAGCAAGTAAAATGACAAACTTCAACAGCAACAATAAAACCCACGTAAACCTAGTCTTGTCCCCTTGAGTGGCAGTGAACAAGTCTTTGCCCTCAACCACATGAAGAGGAATGCCCATATCCACTCTGACAACACAATCGCCAGACGTAACACCACCAGCCATAACCATCTCAGGTTCGTTTCACTTGTTCATTTCTAATGCTATAAATGCCATCAAATGTCAGCAATGCCCTTCCACTCTCTACATTGGACAAACAGGTCAGTCCATAACACAAAAGAATAAATGGACATAAATCTGACATTTAAAAACACAATACACAATAACAGTGAGAGTACAACAAAGTTTGAGCCCAGTGTCACCTTTAATATCAGCAAAGTTTTATTCAAGGCATGAGCTTTCGTGTGCACGCACACTTCCTCAGATACAATGAAGTGGAACGTACCAGTCCATACATAAAAGGCAGAAGTTAAGCAACAAATTAATATACAGCATAATTAAGATGTTTTAACAGATGCAAACAGGAACAACAAGCTAAGTTTATAAGGTCATCATTGTTTGTCAGAATTGGAGATAGATGTGTAAACGTGTCATTATCAGAGGCCATTTCGGGGGGTATAGCGGGGGATCGCAGTTCCCCCGGGTAAGGTACGGGGGGCGGGGCACATGACAAAGCCCCGCCCCCTGCTTCCGGCCGCCCTGCTTCCGGCCCTCATTCAGCCAGGAGGAGGCAGGAGAAGAGGGAAGGTAAGTTGCTTCTTCCCTGCCTCTCCCCACCCCTGCCTGCCTTGGGGTGTGGCCTTATGACACACTTCCGGTGATGGCAGGGGGTGTGGCCTTATGACACACTTCCGGTGATGGCAGGGTGTGTGGCATATGTTAATGAGTTATGCTAATGAGTTCCCCTAGCTCTTTTTCTACGAAACGACCTCTGGTCATTATTAATTGTGGAGTGCTAAGAGTAATTGCCTTTTCCTCTGCATAGCCAGCCCCCCAATCTCAAACAACTACTCACCATCCAATTTGAACATGGACACGGGTTCCAGAGCTTGCAATAAACCCAGATGCCAGACAACACAATCATTGGACCTAACATCAACTTCACTATTTCAGGCTTATTCACAGGCTCATCTTCTAACACTCTATATGCCATTAAATGCCAACAATGCCCTTTGGTTCTCTACATAGGGCAAACAGGTCAAACCCTACGCCAAAGGATAAATGGACACAAATCTGACATCAAGAATCACAAGACTGAGAAACCTGTAGAACACTTCAACCTTCCAGGACATTCAATGGGTGTCCTCAAAGTAGCTGTTTTATTGCAAAGAAATGTCAAGAACAGACTAGAAATGGAAATTGCTGAATTACAAATTATTACAACACTCGAACATCCCCCCCCCCGGACTTAACAGGGATTCTGGTTTCTTATCTCACTGCATATGCTAAATTTATTCAGTCCTTACATCTGTATTCTCACCAAAAAGGGCAATACATCCCCAGGCAAGCCCAACCTCATCAGAACTTGGAAGCTAAGCAGGGCCAACCCTGGCAAGTGCTTGGAAGGGAGACCTCCAAGGAATACCAAGGGCTGGGATGCAGAGGCAGGTAATAGTAAGCCACCTCTCTGAAACACCCAAACCCCACTAGGGATCACCAGAAGTCAACCATGTCTTCCAGGCACACAAAATACTCATACACACAAAAAAGGAGGGCTATACATCCTCTTTATTTTAGTGTATTTCTTATTTGCAATAATAGATTAGAATAGTGGCTGTAATGTAATGCAACAAATATTAGAATAGTATATTGGAATGCATTTCTGTGGTCTGGTAACAGAGGAGACATAACACTACACTACAAATTGCACCCCCTCAAAGAATAAGATGCTATTACATGCTTGAGAGGAGACAGATGGAGCATAACAACAAGATCTCAGGTAAGTACTCTTAGCACTCCACAATTAAGAATGACACATCTACACATCTATCTTAAATTTTGACATATTTATTTGCTTCACTGTTTCTCCCGTATTAAATCCAAACAATGGTGCCCTTTTAAACTTAGCTTGTTATTCCCGTTTACATCTGTTAAAACACCTTCATTATGCTGTACGCTAATTTGCTGCTTAACCTCTGCCTTAAATGTATGGACTGGTAGATTCCATTTCATTGTATCTGAGAAAGTGTGTAACACATGAAAGCTCATTCCTTGAATAAAACTTAGTTAGTCTTTGCCACTGGACTCTAACTTTGTTCTACTGCTTCAGATCGACATGGCTACCCATCTGGATCTATCTTAGGGGGAGTACATTTTAATCTTCCAAGACATTCTATTGCTGACCTAAGATTGGCAGTCCTCAAACAAAGAAACTTCAAGGGGAAATGACAATGCGAGACTGCTGAACTTGAGTTCATTCACAAGTTCAAAACAATGGAAAACACACACACATACCGCCTAGGACTGAATAGGGACACAGGATTCTTATGTCATTACAGATGCTAATTGTCTGCCCCCTCTGCTCTAATCAAGCTGATTACAATACGAGTGCCTTCTTTTCAACACTCCTCCCACTTTCTGACTGGGATATAAAGACTCCAAGATCTCCATCTCAACTTGTGACGAAGGGAGCTTTGAATCCTGAAAGTTTATACTCCGAAAATGCTGGTCTCTTAAGGTGCTACTGGACTTGACCCTAACTGTTCTATTGCACACCAACACAGCTACCTCCTGAAACTAGATATTTCAAGAGCACGACTGCATCTTCTGTCTGTCTTGCCATCCCCAGGCTAAATATACCTAGTTCCTTTGTCTCTCTTAAAACTTTAATTTTAATGTGGCCTTAGTTAGGGTTCAAATGTGACTAGCACCCCACATGTAAACCGCCCAGAGACCCCCACGGGGGTTAGGGCGGTATATCAAAATCGAAGTAATAAATAATAATAATAATTAATAATAATAATAAATGCATTCCCACTAATCTCTGAATTTGACGTGGTTAACCTGCTCTATACACAAGGGTCGTCAGTCATATTCTCATTCCCTTTTCAGTCCTCTTTCAAACAAGTTGATCAAGTACAAAACTACAACAATTCATCCTCCCAGAAAGCAATCAGTGAAGTACAACAGCACTTGTACCTTCCTGACTTCTGCTCCTTTATCATTGTTATTATTTATACAGCACTATCAATGAGTCTGGTGCTTTATTAAATGCAAGACAGATCCCAGCCAGAGGAGTTCACAATCTAAAATCTGACACAGGGCCTGTAAAGCAGAGCTGTTCCACCAGGCTTTTGGTTGAGGCGGCGGGCGTTCAACCCTGCTGGCCTCCCCTGTTCATGGCCCCTTCCCAGTGCCATTCTGCTTAGAGCTTTTATTCACCTGACATGAGGCATGGGTCCTTTCTGTTATTGTTTATTGTGCCATCTGTTGTTTTATTGGTTTTATCGCTTTTATTGTTTTATGAATCTTGTAAGCTGCCCAGAGCTAACTCGTGGGATAGGGTGGGGTATAAATTAAAGATGATGATGATGATGATGGGAAGGCAAGAGAGACAGAAACCAAGGTAAACCAATACAAATAAGAGTTTCATTTCAGTTACAGGGCCATTTTTAGTAGGGGACAGGGACTAAGGGTGTGTGCTAAAGGTGTCTTTAAACTACTGGTGCTAGCAATACAGCAAGAACACAGCCTACACTAACAAGTCTTCTTTCCTTACTGCAAAGGAAACCTGGTCACTTTTGCTATCATCCATCTATCCCTTTTTATCCCGCACCTTTCCTCCAAGGAGCTAATTATACCACAACACAGCTCTAAAAACACAGGAAAGGCAGACCTGCCAACATTCATATTAATTGCATTGAAGTTGAGTCCATCCTCTCAAACAGTAAACGCACAGTGCACTATCATAGGCTAAAGAGCTTACCTCTAGTAGATCAGAAATAGAAGACAGAGCATTAATTTGAGAAAAAGAGAGGGCCCTTATTACAGTAAAGCGCTGGACAATTAAGGATCCAACCCTGAGTCCCCTTACAAGAAAGCGCATATCACAAATGGACATAAAGAAGCAGAGACTGGGGCTCTAAGGATTTCTTTTCGAAACATCAGTTGAGATCGCTGCCTTAAAACAAGCTTTGGAGGGGGGAGCTGTAGCACGCTTGCTCTCTTGAAAGAGTTGTGAGCAGATACAGGTCTTTTAGTCACTCCATCAAGAAAGGAGAGAATCTGATCTCCCAGTAAGGCTGCCTCCCAATGGCAAATGACCACCTTGACCACTACGAAATAACAGGCTTTAGTACAACAGAAGGACAGGGCAGAATTGGTATAAAGGAAACATGCTCTATCCTTCTCGCATTTCCACTAGCCCCAGGCTACATAAAATAGGGTAGTAGACCCAAAACTACATAGATAAAATAGACTGTATAGGACAGAGTATACTAGCCACCGCACTCATATCATTATGCATGTCTTTAGCACTTCTCAATACAAAGGGTACTTCACAAATCTACTCTTGTTTTGATCCCAGATTAACGGTAATCCTTCCCTCCTTCACCCCTGCCACAGTTACACACTCAGAGATTAGGGGCCCATCTACAAAGGGAGAGGTGGTGGCAAAGCTGTGATAGGTGGGAGGATTTGACATTCACTGAAACGGGGCTAAGCATGACATCTGCGGATGGGAGGTATAGTTGTTTTTAAGGAACGGGACACACTTCATGGGCAAGTCCTTAAAAAAAGAAAAAGAAAAATATCTTCTCTTTCCATCATCATGGAGGAAGGAAGGGGAAGTAGCAGAGAGAGGAGTCAAAAAAAACAAACCTGGGGTGAATACAGCAAGCCGTCACTCAGGTTTTAATTTTCAGCCAGGCCTCTCAACAGGAGGACCGGCGGTCGCCTTTAATCTCCTAGGACACCATTCAGTCCTTACTAGAACACGGGAGGAAAAGAGGCCCCTTGATCGTGTGAAGAGCGCCACGAAAGAGTCTCGCAAAAATTTAGGGAGAGTGGAAGGAGTTTCTAAACAGCAATTCCGGCCCCGACCCTTTCAATAGGAGCCTGTCAATGCTGACGAGGAGCGCCACGAAGGATACCCTCCGGGTCCCCCCACCTACTGACACCCTCTCTCCCTTTGGGGATCTCCACACCTTCCCCCGCCGCCGCCGCCGCCGCCTTACCTGAGTCCCCGTAGGGCTGGCAGGACAGCGCACGCGTGTCCCTCCTCGCAGCTCCAGGTAAAGCGAGACGAAGGCGCGGAGGAAACCAGAGAGAGGAGGAGGACGAAGCAGCAAACACACTCCCCGGCCAGGCCCCGGCTCCGCCCTCTCGCCGCCTCTGCTCCCAGCCCCGCCCCCTCCCTTCCATCAGACGCGCCGTGCCGATGTCATCGCGCCGCTGGCGGTACCCTCCCTTCCTGGTTTCCACGGCAACTAGCGCAGACCTGCCTCCTGTGTTGGGCAGGCCGGCGTGCGAGAAGTCTGGCGAACGGGCTGCGGTCCGTGGAAGTCGGAAGTCGATCCTGCCGTTCAGTGGAATGTACTGCAGAGAGTCGCCCGATAGGCAGCCCTGCCGTGCGGCCCTTGGAAGTGGGGGTAGTGGGGTTTGTGGAAGTGTGAACTGCTGCAATGGATTGTCAGATATGCGTGCAGAACTGTGTGTGGTCACTTGGAAGAAAGCCCCACTTGAGTTCATTGCCGCTTGTCCTCAAGGAAATCTGTGTAGGATTTTAACCCGGATTGTAATGCGTTTTTATCCTTCCTCCTGAGAGGCAATACCAGCTGGAGAGAGTGTTTTGGGTCCCCCACCCCCTTTTCGTTCAGAAGGTACAGTTTTAATACGTCGTATAACGTCGTATAACGGCACTAAGAAAGCAAAACCAACTTGGCGACAAACCAGTTCTGGGCGCTCAGATGCATACATCCCGATCGTATTCTCATAGCCTTCAGTGGAACCGATGCTCTTAAATAAATATGCATAGATTGCAGTCTAAACGCGCGATCCTATTGTAGTGGGCAGAAAGAGGGACTGGAAGGACAGGAACGTGATAAAAGAGGAGGGAGAAGGAACGACGACAGACCGTTTGCTTAGAAGCAAGGTACCACTGAGTTCAGCAGACCTAATCCCACCTAAATGAGCACCCCGTTGCAGGCTAGTAAATTTGAGAGATGTTAATGTAGGATAGTTGAAGAAAGAGGGAAACGAAAGGTAGGTAATTGATCTTCAGCTGTTGTGTAGCCACAACGGTGCCGTGATCCATGACATTATTGAGGGGGGTTACCAGAATGGTGGCCATGTAACCTCTACGGGAGGGAGAAAAAGAAAGGTGTGTGAGAGAAAGTTACAGTGTGTGTATGTGTGAGGGGAATAGAACAAAGTTTGGTGGGACATTTAAGACAACAAAGTTTTATTCTGGGTAAAAGCTTTTGTGTACACGCAGTGTTCTGTTGCTTCAGACCAACATGGCCACCCACCTGAATCAATCTCTGGAGGGGGGGGATCACAGAGGGATATAACAAACAAAATGATAAGTGGGTCCCATATTCTGGTCTGGGTCTTAAATGTAGAGCTTCTTGAGTATGGAAATGTTGAAAGCCACTGTTCTAGTCAATGTAGGTAGGATGGGGTGTATCCAACCACTTGTGGGCTTTGTGAAGCAGGACTTTCCTCTTGCTGTAGTGTAGTGAGGCATCCCCCCCCCCTAAAATTTCAATCATGAACCACCACCACCACCCCCGAACAGCACTGGGGTAAAGCAGAAGCCTGGCCATGCGAGAGGAAAATTTAAGGAAATTGTTGACCTGGGTTGTGAAAACTTGCCATTAAGAGTGCAGTCATAAACAGAGTTATGCCCATCTAAGTCCATTTACTTAAATGGATTTAGGAGGATGTAATTCTGCTTAGGACTGCACTGTCCATCTTTGGGACTACATGGTTGGAAGCATATTCACATTTCCAAGCTAGACACTGTTCAAACTGCTTTTAGTGAAAATGTGCTTCATATCCACATGTCCATGTGGGGAATGTTTTTGTGTGACTCCCACAAAATGCCTGGAAAATAGTAGGTTTTTGGGTGCACAGAGACTTTCCAGTACAAATACACAATCCTAATACTACACTGAGAGTCAAAAACCTAGTTAAAGAAGTTTAAATCTCGGTTACCCTTATAGCATGTGCTGAATGTTCACGTTTAACTCGCGCTGGACAAAGTGTATAGAGTATTTAAATACTTTTACATTCAAATGTGTAGCTCAGATTTGAGCCTTGAGGGGGCTATGACTCAAAAGCCATTTAATTGTCTCATTGGAATTTGTTTCCATTTATTGGTTAGCAAGTTAATTTTATATCTATTTAGTACATTTTTATCCCGTCCTTCCTCCAAGGAGCTTGGGGTAGCATACATCATTTTACCCCTCCTCTATTTTCTCTTCATAACTGACTGAAAGAGAGTGCCTGGTCAACAGCAAGCTTCATGGCAGGCAGGGTAACTGAATCTCCCAGATCCAAAGTAGCCGTCCACAGAGTTACTCCAGTATTAGGCCACTGAAATCTAGTACTGGAATGACTCTGTACATGATAATACTATTAGTTACTCCCAAGGAAGGAAGTATGGTAGAATCACTGGCAAAATAAACCTAATCTCAGATTCCTGTTTTTCCTAATGTAGAGCAAATTGGCTGTCAGAAAGCTATAAATAATTAGGAAAAGCTCTCTGATCTCACAAAATCACCTTGTCTACCTTTTGCTTAGACAGCACAAAGTTGACTTCCCTCTAGTCTCCCTTATAAATAAAAGCCGAATGGTGGTGGCACTTCTCTAGAACATTCCACGCGCTCTGAAATCAGCTCTCTCTCTGATCTGTCATTCAGAGGGTCTCCCTATCCACTGACTGCTTGCCTGAGTCCTGCCTCCAACATTCTAAACATTTTGCTGTTCCTCTCCCCCCCCCCCCATAGCCTGTCAGAACACAGAGGTTATTTGCATATGCAGCCTCATTGGCGTCTGCCTCGGAACACAGAGGTCGTTTGCATATGCGACTTGATTGGCTTTGCCTCTAACATTCTAAACACTTTGCTCTTCTGAGGTAAAATGTGTCCAATCTCCAGCTGAGGGCTGGAGATCACTCAGAATTACAACTACTTTCCAGACGGCAGAGATCAGTTCCCCTGGATAAAATGGTGGGCTCTGTATCCTTATATGCTGCTGAGGTGGCCCCCATATGACAGCCAATGTGACATAGCAGTCAGGGCTTCAGAGCACGGGAGAGGCTGCAGGTGTGTGGGGGGTGGAAAGCTGAAGAGTGAAGGGGAAATAAAGGTAGGTTGATGATTGGCTGGGCAGGAGATAGGGTTGCCAACTCCAGGTGGGAAATTCCTGGAGATGTGAGGGATGGAGCCTGGAGAGGGTGAGGTTTCAGGAGGCGTGGGACCTCGGACAGGTACAAAGCCATAGACTCCACCCTCCAAACCTACTAGTCCCTTCTGGGGAACCATCGTTGCCAATCTCCAGGTGAGGACTGGAGATCACTCAAAATTACATCAGTTCCTCTGGAGAAAATGGTGGACTCAGTGTCATTATACCCTGCTGAGGTCGACACAGCAAATTGACACTGAGTGTCCAAGGCACCTGCCCAGAGCCTCTTTCTAGAGGCCGTTGTATTTATTTTCACAATGGGCCTTTTCCCTAGTATTTGATAAAGCAAAACAGTGAAGATACATGATGCAACATTTTTGCTGAAGTCTAGGTCTGGTCTAGTCAGTGACAGGATAGCAGACCTCTCTACACGGCCTAGAGGTGCATGCAAGAAAGGCCAGACATAAATAAAAAGGAATAGCATCTTTTCTTTTGTTTTTTTAATGAATTTATTTTCAGTTTTCATAATAACATAAACAAATATATACATATTCCAACATATATCAATCGTCTATCTTCTTTAACATTATTTGTCTTTAGCTAGCCTAATTTTCATTCTATTACATCTTCAGCCAGTCATATATTCTTTCCCATCTTCCCCAAAAAGACTCTTCTGGTTTGTTTTGTAGTGTTGTGTTTAATTTGTCCATTTCTGCTACCTCTAAGATTTTATATGTAAGTTCTTTTATAGATGGTATACTTTTTGTTTTCCAATGTTTAGCTATTAATATTCTAGCAGCTGTTAATATGTGTACAATTATATGCGTATGCTCCTTTACTGTATCTGGTAACATGTTTAGTGGATATAATTCTGGTTTAAAGGAATATTAATTTGTAGTATTTCGATCAATAATTTATGTATTTTTTTCCCCAGAACCTCTGGATTTTGTCACTGGAATAGTATCTTTTCAAAGAGATACTTAATCATCAATTAAAAAATACTGGTGTAAGCAGGGCTCCCGGGGGGGGGGGCTGCAAAATTCCCGGGCCTAAGTCAGCTGGTGGGCCTCTGAAGCTCTTTTCAGGGAATACAGTTGCATTGTTTTGGTCCCTGCCACACGGCAGGGAAACGGAGGGCTGATCTGCGGCAAATGTGAGCCACACCAAAGTTGGAGCGCCGCGGCGGGATCCCACAGATCCCCGGAGCCGCGGCGCGTCACTCCCCGGCACGATCAGATGCCGGGGAGGAAGAGTCGGCTGGGAGGGGGAGGCTGCCGAACTGCGCATGCTCGAGCATGCGCAGTACGGCAGGGGGCCGGGAAGCACCAGCGCAAATACAAGCCGGCCGATCCCACGGCCCGGCTTGCGGCGCTCCAACGGATTCAACCACCTAGGTAGGTGGTTCTTTTTTACTGCGCGTTTTCGCCGGTAGGGACGGAACCGGGATGGATCCGGCACGCTCCCCAGATGTTGAGGTGGGATCGCGCCGGTTTGCTCCGCCCCCGTTCCGTCCCGCTCCCGGCCCAACTGGGCTCGTATGAACAGGGCCTTTAAACTTCTAATGCAGTTCTGCACTGCAACCACCAGGACCACAGGGAAGGCAAAGCACAGTAAACAGTAGTCGCTCTGACTACTGGCCAGGCCTTTCTGCAATGTTTGCTATATGAGGCTGAGGGTCAAATCCTGCTAAATCTATCAACCAAGCCAGCACTGGGGCCCGAGCAAAGCAAGCAAAACCAGCCCGCACAGCTCATGGCTGCTCCAGTCAGTGCCAAGATGGAGCCTCTTAATAAGATTGTTGTCTCCATCAGTCTGTGGTTTCCCTCTTCCTTTTGTTCTTCCAAGCTCCATAGTTTTGTCTGTGCAGTCATATCTTGCCAAGGGACAGCCCTCTTAGTGTGTGGTAGCAAAATAAAATTTAAAAACCCTTCATCTTCTTTTCCTTAATTTCTCTGCCTCTTTTCCATACTTTTTCCTCCTTCATTTTGCTTTCTTCCTTTCGTGATCTGACTTCATTCCCCTCTTCCCTCTTTTAATCACCCCCTTCAACTCCTTACCCATACTGGTTGGCAACTTTGAACATATTTAACAGTAGTATAGCAGCAAACCTTTGTTAATATTATGAACAGAAGGGGGGGAGTTAATATTTCTATTGAAGACGTAAATGGATCTTTCCCCTCCCTCCATGACAATGGAATGTTAATCTGCTTTAGGGGTTATAAATGAGGGACAAAAGATAAAATTTTGCTTCTGTTGCAACTTGCAGGGGGGGGTGTCAGAAAATAACATGGGCCAGGATATTCTGATTCGTTTAATTTTTGGCCCTGGAACTCCCATGATCATCGTGAAGCAGGTGGCCTAATTTTGAGATTCCTAGATTTGTTTTCTGATTAATTATACCTGTCTCAAATGGACAAATGTATGGATGTGAGGATTCTTTTTTTATGGTAGATGCGTGGTGACAGCCAGCCAAGTGATTTGTTGTGATATTTTATTGGATCAGGGTCATCATACGGGGGGCCATGGAGGCTCTCGGCAGTCCTGGGTATAAGCAGAATGTTGCTTATTGTCAAGCTTTCTGTCGCTCGGACATAAAATATACCTTGAATTTGCTGCTTTGAAAAGCAACTTTTCGTTAAGTTAACAAAGATTTTAATCCAGTGAAAAAGGACGTGCACATATCCAGGCAGACAGGCAAGACATTATTAATGAATCCCATCATTTGTTTTCCCCCAGAGCATGAAATTAACATTGCTTGCATTTTGTTGTTGTATTTGTTTATGTAGACTAATAATCATTACACAAAGACTACCAGATGCTGCATTTAAAAAGCAAGCCACAAGAACATATAAGGACACTGACTTTGCATTATTATCCAGCATGTTGTTGAACATGTCATTCAAAGGACCTGTGACAGAAATAGCACAGATATACTGGAAGAAAGATATTACATGACATCAGCTTTATATATCATAATCAGCCCAATTAAAATGCATGTGTATGGGCAGTTGTTGATTTTGCCCATTTGAAGGGTGGCACCTGTGGAAGGCCCTGCTCAGATGAGTGAAGCTGTTGTGGTGGTACATAGGGGGAGAGGCAGTCCTCCAGATATGATGAACCCAGGCCATGAAAGGTTTTGTATGTGATGGCCAGTACCTTGAACTTGAACTGAGCCTGGGAGCTGATGGGTAGCCACTGGAGTGACTGCAAAATAGGAGTAATATGCGCAGTCTGCCTGATAATAATTGAGTTGTGGATTTCTGCTCCAGGCTGGAGTCTCCAAGCTGACTTCAAGGGGAGCCCCATTTAGAGCACATTGTAGTAGTCTAGTCTCAGTGTTACTGTAGAGTGGATCCAGGTGGCCAAATTGGCCCTGTCAAGGTAGGAGGCCATCTTGCAGGCAATGCTCCCTCTAAGCTGTGGAGTCCTGTGAGCAAAAATTCTAGTTTGTGAGCTGCTGGCATTAAAGTTGTGAGTGAGCGATTTGGCTACTGCATAAATCAGTTTGCTCTGGAGCCATCCTTCCTGAGCTAAGACAACAATGTGTGAGCCGGAGGCTAAAAAACTGTGAGCTAGCTCACACTAGCGCAGCTTAGAGGGAACACTGCTTGCAGGTTGGACTAAGTTGGAAGAAAGCATTCTTTTGCAGCTGCATTAACTTGCTTACCCAGCGGTAATGCTGGATCCAATCTTAACCTCTCTTAACTACATCAGCAAGAGTCAGATGAACCCCACTGAAAATGTCCCTCAAGATCTCTGCCTTTCCAGCCAGTATCACTTTCATCTTATCTGGGTTCCGTTTCAATTTGTTCACTTTCAGCCATTTGACCATAGCAGTCAAGCAGTGGCTCAAGACCTCAAGCGCATCACCAGGGATTTGGATAGAGAGCTATAGAGCTGCACATCATCCACATATTGATGACATCCAGTTCCAAAGCTAAGAATGATTCCTGCTAAAGGGCTTACATAGAGACTGTCATAATAATATTGTAGTACCTATCCTTAAGTGGAGGGGGTGAATTATGTGAAAAACCACTTTGAGTCCTTGATTAACGAGAAAAGCGGGATATAATATCTTTTAAAAGCTTATTTATGCTGTTGTCCAGCTATCTGGCTATACATACTAAAGCCAGTGAGGCATGTGTAAGACTTAAGAACATAAGAGAAGCCAATGTTGGATCAGGCCCATCCAGTTCAACACTCAGGCACACAGTGGCCAAAAATACCAGGTGCCATCAGGAGGTCCATCAGTGGGGCCAGGACTTTAGAAGCCCTCCCACTGTTGCCCCCCCAAGCACCAAGAATACAGTGCATCCCTTGCCCCAGACTGAGAGTTCCTATCTATACCTTGTGGCTAATAGCCACTGACAGACCTCTGCTCCATATGTTTATCCAATTCCCTCTTGAAGCTGTCCATACTTGTAGCCGCAGCCACCTCCTGTGGCAGTGAATTCCATGTGTTAATCACTCTTTGGGTGAATAAGTACTTCCTTTTATCCATTCTAACCCGACTGCTCAGCAATTTCATTGAGTGCCCACGAGTTCCTGTATTGTGAGAAAGGGAGAAAAGTACTTCTTTCTCTACCTGCTCTATCCCATGCATAATCTTATAAACCTCAATCATGTCACCCCTCAGCTGTCGTTTCTCCAAGCTAAAGAGCCCCAAGGGCTTTAACCTTTCTTCATAGGGAAAGTGTTCCAACCCTGTTATCATTCTAGTTGCCATTTTCTGCACTTTCCCCAGTGCTGTAATATCCTTTTTGAGGTGTGGTGACCAGAACTGTACACAGTATTCCAAATGAGGTCACACCATCGATTTATACAGGGGCTGATTTGTTTTCAGTTCCCTTCCTAATAATCCCCATAGCGTTGGCCTTCTTTATTGCAGTCGTACACTGTCTCGACATTTTCAGTGAGTTATCTGCTATGACTCCAGGATCTCTCTCTTGGTCAGTCTCTGCCAGTTCGGACCAGTGTTCCCTCTAAGCTGAGTTAGTGTGAGTTAGCTCACAATTTTTGAACCTCCGGCTCACACATCTTTGTCTTAGCTCAGGAAGGACAGCTCCAGAGCAAACTAATTGATGCAGTAGCCAAATCGCTCACTCACAACTTTAATGCCAGTAGCTCACAAAGTAGAATTTTTGCTCACAAGACTCCACAGCTTAGAGGGAACATTGGTTCGGACCCCATCAACATGTATTTATAGTTAGGATTTTTGGCCCCAGTGTGCATCACTTTGCACTTGGCCACATTGAACCCCATTTGCCACATTGACGCCCATTCTCCCATCCTCAACAGATCCCTTTGGAGTGCCTCACAATCCTCCCTGGTTTTCACCACCCTGAACAACTTTGTGTCATCCGCAAATTCAGCCACTTCACTGCTTACTCCCAACTCCAAATCATTAATGAACAAGTTAAAAAACATCGGGCCCAGTACTGATCCCTGTGGTACCCCACTGCTTACCACCCTCCACTGAGAAAATTGCCCATTTATACTCACTCTCTGTTTTTAAATTTAAAAATGAATAACTATGTTGAAGGCTAGCATCACCATTTAGAACAGCAAAGGTATGAAAAGCTTACAATAACACAGTAGTCTTTTTCATTATGCCACAAATGTAAGGGTTTGTTGTTGTTTGTTTTGTGCATTAGCTTCTAAAAGAAAGAGCAAGATTATGGAACTTCTGGTGGGAGGAATGCCCTATATTTAGCTTCTCCCTATTATAAGCATCAGCACCTGTGCTTTTTGCAGTGTGGCGGTAACATACAGGGACAGGTGGCCTCTCAGTGTTCTATTCCATGGGAAGAAGAGCTGTGTTTAAGTTAAAAAGATTACTTCATCTATTTTGGTGGAAATCAGAATTCTTCATGGTCAAAAGTACACAAGGATGATGACAGGAAAAAAAGATGAATTCTTCAGCAGAAATAGAAATCAATGGGTACTTTTCTGGAAAAAATGATCCCTATGAAACAATCATATGGTTTAGAAGTTGGCATTATAAAGCCAAATGTACCATATAGTGCTTGTCAAAACAGTCAAAGCCGTGGGACAATCAGGAAAACACTTTGTCTTGTTTTTCCCTCCCCAAAGCTGTCAGATGAAGAGTTTTACAGCTTAAGTACAAACATTGTAAACTGTGATGATGGTACAAAATCATCTGTTGGAGAAGCATTTCTTGTTTATGGATTCTAAATCCAGCCCTTGCAGTACTTTTGCTTTCCTCTGGTCTAGCTGTCCACAGGGAGTTTTGTATTTACATACAAACCCTGTGCCTACTTCTTCTCCCCATATTCTGTGGAAGATGAGAGATCCTATCCTTGTTGGAGAAAAGGTAATAACGTTATAGAAAACCTGGTGCTGGCTATTGAGGGGGAGGGATCCTACAATAAAGTTCTCTCTGACCATGATCTCCAGAAAAATTGCCTTTTGCAGGCCAGAACAATCCTTCTCTCCTTCCCAACCACCAGCCAACCTTCTTTTATCTGCTTCCCTATATTCAGCTTTCTCTCCCAGCCTAAGGGCACAACTCAACTGAATGCACATGTGCTTTCCCCCTATCAAACAGTCAAATTCCAAATCAAACAGAACACCGAGGTGGGGTCCATCTTATCTCTATCACAGGGAGTTTGTGGCTAGCACAGATGACTCTGCTGTTTTGTTTGCAGCAACTTCAAGCGTTTCAAGAGTTCTTCATGTCTGGAAGCATCGCTTGTCTGAAAAGTATTAATTTTTGCAAGTGTTTTGGCTGTGTGACTAGCAGCAAGGACACCATTCAGATTCACAGATGGAGCAAAAGGGAACTGGAGCCATGGCTTTGCTTGGGAAATGGGTGCTAAATGGTTTTAATTATGTTTTATATTGGCGTTTGCCCCTATGTAAGCCGCCCTGAGCCCGCATTGCGGGGAGGGCGGGGTATAAATTGAATTAAATAAATAAATAAACTGCTGCAATGCAGATTACTGTGGCAGGTTTGGCAATATTTTGTGGTTTCTGTTTTTCCGTCCCTAGTTGCTGACACTTTCTATTGCTATGGGGAAAATACATTCTTTCCAGTCTCCTATATGGTGCTGCAATACTTTTGTCACTACCTCTTGTTCTTGCTTTACAGGAGGAAGAGGTTGAACGGGAAGTTAAAGCAATCCTCTCTTGTGTGGGAGTCCAGTAGCAGCTTAAAAACTAACCAACTTTATTCCAGCATAAATTTTCAGGAGCCAGAGTTTACTTCATCAAGTGCAGGGAGTGTATGTTCATTAGGCAGATGCATTTATACTGAAAGATACTGTGAACAAATGCATTTTTTTGGAGGCTTGAACTATGCAAAACCTTCACCTTGAGTTTTAAAATGGTTTTACTTTCTCTTGGCAGAAAACAGGCATGAGGAGTGAAATCAATTATCAGCCTTACCTCATCCATCTTTTAGATAGGCTAATAGGTCTAGCAAGAGCCAATGGGATGGTCAAGCTTCTCCCCACCCCACACCAGCTAGACTGGTGATATCTAGCAGGGAACAAATTTGAAGGAATTAAGTGTTAGAAAGACTTCAAATTCCTGGAGATTTCAGGAAAAATGTCAGTGACCTGTCCTGACCTGGCCAGTGGGAGAAGAAACAGATGATAAAACTCCTGTGGGGGTGAGAAGGAGGCCCTCTTCTTTGTTGATTCCATCGAGGCAGACAGAACTCTTTCCTGAGGTCTTTAGGAAGCAGCCATTGCCACGTGCAGGCCTGCACTGAGCAAAGGTAAGGGAAACCCTTTAGAACAATTTTAAACTTTTAAGCTGAAGAACCTGCCTTAGACTGACATCTAAGGCATGTACAGAGGAAGGAGCAGAGGAATTGCCTTTCACCCTTTTCTTTTTAATCCCGTGCTCAGTCTGATGCTGTGCTGAGAGTATGCATGTGAACATTTTCTTTTAAATAAATGTTTTATAACTTTGAATTCTGGTGGCCTTTCTCTGTACCACATTAGACCTCCATTGCTCTGGGCATGCTATTTTAAAGGATTACTAGGAGAAAGATGAGGGGCAGTCTTTGCCAAGTGGCTTCTCCCTCAGTGGCACACAAGGTGGTAAGTTGTCCCTGTAGTAACCAGAATCTGGATAGTCAAGACACCAAGATGAGAACTGTTAAGTCGTGAGCTTAACAAAGAGTCGGAGAGTGATTTCAGCAAGAATGCGGCTTTTATTCTTCAGCTTGAATGCTTCTCCAACACGGTACAACATCAGTCAGCGAGAACGGCTTTAACATGGCAGCTGCTCTGTATTTAAACATTCCCGGCTAATGTAGCCACGCCTACTGTACAATTACCAACCTATCAGGTTGAACAGATAACGACCAATCACAAGCGCTCCCGCTCTGAGAAGTGATTGGATGACACACCCTGGGCTAGTGCTCCTATGGGTTACATTAGGATCCTAGCTCAGGCCGAAGCTTTACATTATAGTTCAATGGGATGTTTCACATACATCAAGTTCCATACAGTTCATGCATTCAAGTCCATCTGAATACATAACAAATCCCTCCCCCCTAAGCAAAAACAGCTATGTACATTCATAGTCACTTAGGTAGGAAGGTGCTCCGTGCGTTCTCTGAGACCTACGCGGCTGCGTAGTCTCAGGGCACATTTCAGCAAGGGGAACTCTGTATGACTCTGGGACCTCAGAGTCAGGAGCACTTCCGTCCGTTGCATCGGGTCCTTGAGTAGGGGTCTGCCCTTCCTCTCGGACAGTACTGGGGCCCTCGGGCTTGGCAGTACTCACCTCCGGAAGAGGTCGTGGAAGGTCCTCGGGTTCTGGGAACTCAGTTGACTGGGACTCCGGGCTTCCTTTTGCCCACCACTGCCTCAACTGGTCTATGTGCTTGCGACCATCAGCAAGCTCGACACTTGCGACCATCAACAAGCTCAACAACATACATGCGTGAACCCACACTCTAACTGTGGCTGGTAGCCACGAGTGACCCCCTGCATAGTTGCGACAAAAGACTGTGTCGCCTGCCTCATAAGTGCGGACCTTGGTGTGCGCACTCTGCTGCTGAGGCTTCAGATAATTCAGGTCTGGATGTAAGCGATCTAACAGGGACGCTAGGCGGCGCCCCATCAACAGCTCAGCTGGACTGCGGCCTGTGGCTGAGCACGGGGCCAGCTTTACACCCCAGTCACCCTGGGTCAGTTTGGCCAGGGCCTCCTTGGTCGTATGGACCATTCTTTCCGCCTGGCCGTTCGAGGCTGGGTGGAACGGGGCTGACGTCAGTTGCCTGATGCCATTGTTGGTCAGGAACTGGCAAAACTCATGGGACACAAATTGTGTGCCGTTATCGCTCACCAGCACATCAGGCAGACTGTGGGTGGCGAATAGTCGGCGCAGCACACTGATGACGGCAGTCGGAGTGGTGGAGGTCATGTGCGCCACCTCCAGCCACTTAGAGTACGCGTCAACCACAATTAAAAACATTTGTCCCTGTACGAACCCCGCGAAATCTAGGTGGACCAAGGTTTTCCCGCCGATTCCCACTTCTGCGGAGTGGCGGTTGGCGGTTCGGGCCTTGCTTGCTGGCAAGGCATGCAATGTTTCACCCAACTCTCAATGTCGGCGTCTAAGCCAGGCCACCACAAATACCCCCGAGCTAGCGCCTTCATGTGGACCATGCCTGGATGGCCCTCATGCAGTGATTTCAGCACTTTCTCCTGCAGTCTGTGAGGCACCACCACCAAGTTTCCCCACAACACACACCCTTTCGACACTGAAAGTTCATTTTGGCGCGCCCTGTATGGTTTAAATTCTGGTTCCACGGACCCTGCTGGCCACCCCCTCCAAACCCAATTCAAAACACAGGCGAGTACACTGTCCTTTGCTGTCGCAGCAGCAATGTCCATTGATGAGATGGGAGCCTCTGGCAGTTCGTCAATGGCCAGCACCGTGCCGGGCAGAGGGCAGCGACTCAAAGCGTCCGCGTGTCCAATGGCCTTGCCCGGCCTGTGCTCCAAATCGTATTCGTATGCTGAGAGAAACAGTGTCCACCACAACATCCGAGGAGACATGATGTTAGGGGTTTGCCGGTCCGGGGCAAATATCCCTAACAAGGGTTTGTGGTCCGTGACCAGCAGAAACTTTCGCCCAAACAGGAAATCATGAAACTTTTTTACAGTGGATACCAACGCCAACCCCTCTTTATCAATTTGGGCGTAATTTCTTTCCGCTTCGGATAATGACCTCAAATAAAACGCGACGGGGGCTTCACTGCCATCAGGCATTAGGTGACTCAGTACGGCCCCATTCCCATATGGCGATGCATCCGCCGCCAGTACCAATAGCTTGTTCTCATCATAATGCGTGAGAACCGCATTAGAAACCCCGGAATGCCTGCTCGTGCTCTGAACTCCACCTCCATTTAACGTCCTTATGGAGGAGGGCGTGTAGTGGGGCTGCTACTGACGCCTTGTGGGGGAGGAAAGCATGATAAAAATTTAACAGCCCTAAAAAGGACTGCAGCTCTTTTTTGTTGCCAGGTCGCGGGGCGTTCTTAATCGCCGCCACCTTATCCTCCGTGGGGTGCACTCCAGACTCGTCCACCCGGAATCCCAAGAAATCAACACTTGAGACCCCAATCAGGCATTTGGAACACTTGACCTTCAGGCCGGCAGACTTGAAGCACTCCAAAACTAACCTGACTCGCTCCATGAGCTCTTGCTCAGACCTTCCAGCAATTAAAACGTCATCAAAATAGGGGACCGTGCCCGGCACCCCTCGTACCAACCGGGGGCTACATTCACCCCAAACTGGAGTCGGTTTACACGGAAATCCCCCCTATGCGTGACGATAGTTTGGGCTTCTGCTGCCTCCCTTGTGAATGGCAGCTGCTGGTAAGCTTGCGCTAATTCCAGTTTCGCAAATATCTTTCCCCCTCCCAGGGAAGCCAGGACGTGGCTGATGACCGGGACGGGATAAGAGTGCTGCTGTAAGGCACGGTTGATCGTGCACTTATAGACAGCACAAATTCTTATCGACCTGTCGGCTTTGACCGGTGTTACAATTGGCGTTTCCCACTTGCCAAAGGGAACCGGCTCTAACACTCCCTGTTCTACCAGTTTGTCAAGCTCCGCCTCTATCCGGGGCTTTAGTGGAATGGGCACCTTTCGATACTTAAGTCGAATCGGGGTTACAGAGGGATCCAGTTCAAACAACACTGGGGGCCCCTTGTACCTTCCCAGACCACCCTCGAACACCTCAGGGAATTCATCATATAGTACAGCCCATTTATTTTCAGTAACACTGTTTACACCAGTAATTGCAATTCCCAGCGGTTCAAACCAATCAAGGCCCAGTAAATTTGCCCGATCACCCTCCACCACCAACAAGGATAATACAGCACTTTTACCCTTATACTCAACGCTAAACATATCCCTGCCAGCCAGAGGAATACGCTGTCCCTGGAAGTCAGACACCCGGGTGTCTGCAGCCTTCAATCTGCGCCAACTCCTGGTGGGAAAAAGCTGCTGCCACGTCTTGGTGGACATCACCGTCACGGACGATCCTGAGTCGACCTCCATGTCACACGGCACGCCGTCGAGATGGACGGTGACATGGATCTTCCCGGGACGTCCTGTGCGAAGGACGGTTGCCGTTGATGACAGGCTCGATGTCCTCTGGCAGCTGTCTTCTCCGAGTGCGGCTCGTGAGCGTTGGCTCCTTGGTGGGGACGCTGGTGTAGGTATCTTTGGTGCTCGACATACTCTGGCAATGTGGCCCCGCTTGCCACATGTTCGACATGCCACGTCTCTGGCCCAGCAACGGTCACGAGGATGCTTCCCGCCACAGCTAGGGCACCCTGGGATGGCTGCATGCTTCCTTCTGGTTCGCTTATTTGCTGTAGCCTTTACGATGCAGACGTCATCATCGGTGTCACCGCTCCCTTCATCGGCCGCTTGATGATGAACGCGCTGCTCCATCGCTGCAAGTCGCTGGCGGACCTCCCTAGTTGATCTGTCAGCAGCTTCCGCGGCGACAGCCACCAAATAGGCGACGGCCCACGTCAGGGTCGTCTTGGCAAACAATCGCTGCTGCAGTCGCTCGTCCTTCATGCCGCAGACGAGTTGATCTCGGAGGGCCTCTCCACGTTGGTGAAGTTGCAAGGTCTCGCAGCCTTGCGTAGGGCCGCCACGTACTTGGCCACCGATTCGTTCGGTGCCTGCCCTCGCTTGTAAAAGGCGTGTCGGCAGGTGATCTCCGACGGCTGTGGAGAGAAGTGCGCCTTCAACTTATCTGTCAAGTCTTTGAACGACACTGCTTTAATGTCAGCTGGAGCCACCAGTGACCGGGCGATGTCGAACATGCTCTTCCCGCAAGAGCTCAGTAGGGTCGCTCTCTTCTTCTCCGTCGTGATGTCATTTGCCTCGAGGTGGAACTCGAACCTTGCCAGGTAAGCGTCCCAGTCCTTGGAGGTCGGTTCGAAAGCTTCGAACTTCTGGCTGTTGGCCATCCTCCTCACAGGCGCTGCCACCGGAGCGGGTGGTGCCTGCAGATTGGCCATGGCGATTTGCTCACTGTTGTCCGTCGGGGACTCTGGATTAGCGGGGCTGCCTACCCACACTAGCATCCCATCCTCGTCGCCAATTGTTCAGTCATGAGCTTAACAAAGAGTCGGAGAGTGATTTCAGCAAGAATGTGGCTTTTATTCTTCAGCTTGAATGCTTCTCCAACACGGTACAACATCAGTCAGCCAGAACAGCTTTAACATAGCAGCTGCTCTGTATTGGATTGCTAGCTGTTGCGTGGGGGAACATGCAGATCTGTCCTCGCAGAGGAGGGAGAGCTTGTACCTGAATAAAACTTGGTCTTAAAGGTGCCACTGGACTGTTTTGGACCAGGGGGTTGGGAGGGGGCTCTGCAACTTACATGGCTGCTTCTTGCTCTGACTGAGGGCTGCTGGGAGCAGGAGGTGGGGCTTGTTGCATGTGCCCACCCCCTGGGCTCTTTACTCTCAGAGCTCCGCTCCTGTGCACTCCTGCAGGAAATGACCCCTGAAAACATCTAAAACTGTTTTGATGGTGTGTCTGTTGTGCACTTGCTTGTGATCTATGTGAAATTATAAAAAAACAAATGAGGGGAAGAAATCCCCCCCTGCCAACTCACTATACTAATTAAAACAAAATTAAATATATATACACAACTCCTTTTTTTACAAGACATGTGAACCAACATAATTTCCAAGATAGGAACTGTTCTTCAGTTTTTTTTAAAAAAACATACAAATATGTACATGACATTTTGACATTTTAAAATGGGGTAAAACAACCGCTCTCTGGTGGGGGGGGGGTCCAGATGGCACCCTCCCTATTTTGCAGCATTTGCTGGAGGGAAGCCACACACTCCTCCAAGGACAGGTGAAAAAATTTGCCCCCCCCCCATGGATACAGAGGCTGGCTTCTCTGTACCCCCTCCAAGGCTGGAGCCTGAATAGATATTCTAAATGCCCAAGGCCAGAGGATGGTTACCAACATACCACTGCATTGTTAAATAATTTCTGAACATGAATGATTCGGAATTAGTCCAAGACTGTCCTATATTTTGTTCTCTCTCTTCTTTGATGCAGTAGACTGTTCTGTTCCTTGGGACACATTTTTACGCAGCCTTTCAGTATTCAATGTACTTATTACCCCCTTAGGTACAATTGTTGCACAAAAGCTGCTCTTGGACGCCCTATGAGCCATAGTTAAAGTCACAGTCATCTTTTTACTCCCTAACAAAACGTAAGAATGATTTCAAAGGAATACTGAACGACTGTGGAGGACAAGTCTGAATATCACCTTGTCGTGTGCAGAGTGATTCAGATGCTTAAAAACATTATAGACAGGATTATTCATTCTCCATCTTGCTAAAGGAGCTGCCCTGGGCAAGGATAAAATTTAAATTAAATAGACAAGCCCATTTAGATCGTATTATTCCTTTATTCATTTACACTATTTATTCTTTGTGCAGAGGTGCTAAGTTATCTTGAAAATGAGATTTGGAATTCATTTTCCTCACTGTATGCTTGAGACATAAACCTGAGAATATTTACGTACCCATAATTCCACCTGAGTTTATTAATGGTATCATGCAGATAACAACATAAATTCAGTTGGACCTTCTGAATAGGTCCAAGCAACACTGCATTTTCAGCCAGCACTGCATTTCTGCATTGCCCGCGCTACAAACTGCTGTGTCATCAAAGGACCAGAGTGGGGGGGGGGCTTTTGCTTGTTTCTGAAGGAAGGGCACCCTGTTGACCTCAAAGCCCTTCTCGATAATTCCAGATATCTGGTGTGCTGGGTGTGGTTTCTTCACAGTGAATGACGCCTTTTCTTTTCTTTTTAATACAATAATTTTTATTAAGTATATGAATAATAAAGTGGATAATTGAACATATTGTGTGTCAAGTTTAAGTGTACAAACATATTTTTGATCTTTGAACAAATAAAATACAGATAATGTCAATTTGTGCAGAGTATTTTGCTAGACATACATATAAACCTTCTTAGGAGATATAGATCATAAAACCACGAATTTAACATATAACTTTACAATAACATGGAGTTGTTTAATCTTTAACTTCAACTGAATGTCTATGCTTGTGACTATGGAGAGTTTTTTACCACAATTGTAATGCATCAATTTCTTTGGGAGTGTCTTCGTATTGATTTAGGTATTCTAATATAGGGAACCAAACAGTGATAAAAGAAGAAGGAGCTGGAATTTTATCAAAGCGTGCAAGGTTATCCGAGAGTTTTGCCATAATATATAAATCCCACAACTTTTTGTGCCAATGTTTAATTGTGGGTGTCATTGTCATTTTCCAGTGGGAGGCAATGACCGTCTTGGCTGCAAAGAGCAGTATGGAGACCCCCCTCCACCACTGAAGGAGCAGAGCTATGAACTACCCAACTGTTCAAAAATAAATTCTCTGAAGTAGGTGTTATGTCTATATTGTGGAAAGATTTGATTTGGTTTAATACTGTCTCCAAAAATGGTAAGATTTTGGGGCAAGATGCCCAACAGTGCAGATACGTGCCTCTGTTACCACAATTTTTCCAGCATTTGGGATCATAGGCTCGTGTCATATGGGCCAGTTTGTTGGGAGTGAGGTACCAGTGAGCTAAAATTTTAAAAGATTGTAGTCTCATTGATGTAATTTTGGTTTTGAAAGGCGGTTTGTACCATATACTGTGCCAAGATGCATCCAATAATGGAATGTTGCAATCTTTGTGCCAGAGAGATTGATGGGTAAGATGTGTTTTGTAGTCTAGTAAGATCAATTTCGTATATAATTTTGAGATTAGGCCTTTCACTGTTGATTTTGCTGATCTGATAATTGTTTCCAGTGGTGTCAGTGGTTGCTTCAATATTTGGTCAAGTTTAAGATGATTGTATAGATTAGTGATTTGAAAGTATTGGAGCCAAGGTATGTTGTGTTTTATTTTAGCTTCTAGATTTGTTTTAGATGAGAGAGTAGTCATGTATGTAAGATCGTGAAAAGTGGTGACTCCCGCTTCTTTCCATTTATTAAAGCTGGGGTTTCTGAGGCCTGGGAGAAACCAGATTTGGTTTAAAAATATTTGGTATCTAGAAATTGTAGGTAAAAATTTTGGTCTTAGGTGGTCCCAGGTGTCTAATGGTGTTGAAAGTACCATATTAGTTTTAATTGTCTTTGGCCTACTTAGTTTTCCCTGCTAGATACACTCTTGTATGTTGTAAGGTGTCGTATAGGAGTTTGCTAACTGTACGGAGTCTGAGTTGGGGTCAGCATGTAGTATTTTGATTATGTGAGCCAGATTGATGGCATTATAATATGTTTGTAGGTTCGGGAAGTTGATACCCCCTTTGTCTGATTTCCTATATAGGGTGTTGCCCTTAATTCTGTGGTGCTTGTAAACCCAGAAAAAAATTAAAAGCATCATCTGCCATTTATGGATCTGAGTTGAAGTTATTTTAATAGGTACCATTCTAAAAATAAAGAGAAACCTGGGTAGTATAAAGGATTTGATTATGTTTAATCTGTCTGACCATGACAGGTTCATTTTGTGCCATGATTCTATATCTTTCTGTATTGCTTCTCTATTGATTCTATATCTTTCTGTATTGCTTTCTCTATTAAGTGGTGATTGTATTTTAAAAGGTCGGAGAATTTCGATGGTATTTTAATACCTAGATATTGTAGGTTCTCCCCAGCCCATGAGAATGAGTGGGAAGCTTTGATATCAGATATCTGCTTGTGGTCTAGATTGATAGGTAGTATTTGTGACTTAGTGATATTCAGCTTCAGTCCAGATATCAAGTAAAAATCTGATAGGATTTTTGAAGTAGCTTAGAGTGATTTTATTGGGTTGGTTAAAAAGAGCAGCATGTCATCTGCGAAGAGCGAGACCTTAAACTCTTTCTTGTTGAATGTTATGCCTGAAATGTAAGTATCATTTTGTAGCATGGCTGCCAATGGTTCTATACTCAAAGCAAAGAGGAGGGGAGATAACAGGCACCCTTGTCTGGTGCCTCTTTTCAGGTTAAAAGCATCAGATTTGTGTCTGTTAATTTTTAGATGTGCTGATGGTTTTTTGTATATAGCTTGATAGCATTTAGACATTTGTCTCCAAAGCCCATTTTCTGGAGGAAGCGTTGTAAGTAACTGACTTCTACTGAATCAAAAGCTTTCTCCAGATCGAGGGATAGAAAGGCCTTTGGGATCTTGTTGGAGACACAATGGTTGAGAATTGTGAGCGCCTTGTGAGTATTTTCTGTGATGTCACGGTTTGGCATGAAACCAACTTGATCTTGGTCGATATAGTTTGCTATAAATGATTTTAGTCTGGAAGCTAAGATAGTGGTGAAAATTTTAAAATCTGTATTCAACAGAGAAATAGGGTGATAGGATGCTGGTTGGGCCGGGTCTTTGCCTTGTTTGGGAATTACTATAATTGAGGCTTCGTTCCATGAGGGGGGAAGAATACCAGTGTCTAGTATATGGTTGCACGTGTTAGCTAGAGGTGTAGCCAGAATTGAAACAAATTGTTTGTAGAATTCTGGCATGTAGCCGTCTGGGCCAGGAGCTTTGGCAGATTTAAGATCTTTAATAGCTTGCCTGACTTCTTGAGGCATGATAGGTGCTTCCATTGTGGCCTGGTGTGATTCATGTAATGTGGTAGAGAGAGAGTTCGATTGGAAAAATGTGTCAATGATATTAGGATTCTCTACTGATGAGCTGTATAGTTTTTTGTAAAAATTCAGAAAAATCTGGGAAATTGTTTTTGTGTCATGATGTAGTTTTCCTTGGGTGTCTTTTAACGCCGTAATTACACATGATTGTTGTTGTTGTTTCAGATGTTTACTTAAAAAAATTAATGATTTCGGAGTAAAAGCCCATCCCCTTTGCTTTGAGTACAGAATGTTTTTTTGAATTTGGTTCATCTCCAGTATTTCCAGCTTTTTACGTTCCTTTAAGAGTTGTGCAGAGGTATTGGCATTCCCTGTTGGTTTATGTTTAATTTCTAAAAGCTTTATATTGTTCTGAAGCTCTAAACTGGCTTTCTGTTTTTGTTTTTTTAGATACGAGGATGTGGAGATTAAGTGCCCTCAGATGACTGGTTTCATTGCATCCCAAATTATGTTCGGGGGGGGGTCTCTTCCACTGAATTTTCTAAGGAAAAGTCTTTAATGTGTTGTTCTGTTTCTGACACCACTCTCTCACTCAACAATAAAGAACTATTTAATGTCCATATTGGTTTTGGATTTTGGTCACAGTTAATGTTCACATTGCAGTTTACCCAACAATGGTCTGACCACAATTGTGTTCCAATGTCAGCTGAATAGGCTTGGTTCACTAGGGATGAGTTGACTAAGATATAGTCAATGCGAGTATAGGATTTATGACGTGTTGAGTAAAATGTATAATCCCTTTCTGTAGGGTGCAGATGTCTCCAGATGTCTACTAGGTTGTGGGAGGATAAAATGTCTGTTAGTTTCGTGGTTGTTGGTCCCCTTCTACCTATGTTGCGTTGGAAGGAGGATTGAGATCACCTCCGATAATCAAGTCCCCCACCTTGAAGTTATCTAATAGTTGTAAGGTGTGGTCTAGTAATTCTAACTGTTCTGTGTTTGGGGCATATAGTGAGGCTAGCGTTACTGGTATATTGTTTAGGGTACCTTGTATAAAAATATATCTCCCGTTTGGGTCTGCTAATGATTTTTGATGCACAAAATGTACATCTTTTGCTATTAGAATGGCTGTGCCCCGGGATTTTGAAGAACCTTTTGCCGTAAATTGATGCTGGGATTTTTTTGTTTTGAACAGAGGGGTTTTGTCATCTCTGATATGGGTCTCCTGTAGAAATAAAATTCCGGATTCAGTTTAACAATTTGACTCTGGATTCGCTTACATTTAATGATGTTGTTCAGGCCTTGCACATTGTACGAAAGTATTTTGATTGTGGCCACCATGATCGATCCTTGCTCCTTTATGGTTGCTCTAGAGATAGGGTTAAAAAGCTTGGAGTTTAAAAAGCTGTCAATACAGTATAAGTCAAGATGTTAGATTTTATTATAAAATTTTCACAGCTACAATGGCCCATCGTCTTAATAAAATAATTGAAGAATACATCCATACAGACCAATCCAGGTTTATACCAAGTAGAGAAATAACTGACAACACCAGAAAAATTTTAAACGCAATCCAATACTGCAAACAACAAAAGATTAAATCTTCGTTTATACTGTCACTGGACTTTGAGAAAGCCTTTGACAGAGTTGAAACAACATATTTACAAACACTGTTAACACATATGAATTTTGGCCCTAAGTTTTTAAACCTGATATCTACCATCTATGAAAATTCAATAGCTAAAATACAGACCAATGGCATAACTGCACCAAGTTTTAAATTATCCAGAGGCACCATTGCTCTTTGCTTTAGCTATTGAACCGCTAGGCAATGCCATTAGATCAAACCCTAATATACCGGGAATTAAAATCAAGGGGCACGAAATAAACTTAGCCTGTTTGCAGACAACATGGCAATAATAATGACTAATCCAGAGACATCTATATCTGAAGTTTTTAATATTTTAGGAAAATTTGGAAGTATGTCAGGATTGTCAGTAAACAAATCTAAATCCGTATTATATCCAATAGAACTTAATGGACAACAAAGAGTCACTATGGAGCAACAGTATGATTTCTGTTGGACAAAACAAACATGGAAATAGTAAAGGTAAAGGTTTCCTTGCTCGAAAGCCAATCGAATCCGACTCTAGGGTTGCGGTGCTCATCTCCGTTTCAAAGCCAAAGAGCCAGCGCTGTCCGAAGACATTTCCGTGGTCATGTGGCCGGCATGACTAGACACCAAGGCACACGGAACACTGTTACCTTCCCACCGAAGTGGTACCTATTTATCTACTTGCAATTTCTTGCTTTCAAACTGCTAGGTTGGCAGGAGCTGGAACTAGAGCCAGGAGCTCACCCTGTCTTGCGGCACCCGGGTCTTGCACTGCTGAACTACTGACCTTCCACAGCCTGCAGTTCAGTGTCTTAACCACTTGAGCCACCGCAGCTCCTAACATGGAAATACCTTGGGATTAATATCCCGATTAACCTAAATGATATAATAAAATATAACCATGCAATAGTAGCTAAGAAACTCAGCAAACTTCCTCAAGAGGCATCATCACCTTTAATTTCTTGGATAGAGAAAATCCAAGTTTTAAAAACATTTTTTTCTCCTCAATTTTTGTACCTTTTCAGAGCCGTTCCTATAATAATTCCACCTGCGTTTTTAACACAATGGCAAAAATCATTTACACAATATATATGGAATAAAGCCGCACACAGAATTGGTATTAATACACTAAAAAAATTACCTAATAAAGGAGGATTATCGCTTCCAGATCTATCTTTATATTATGAAACCACTACTTTGATAGGTTTCATAAAACACTACAGCAAAAAATACAAAGCAGACTGGAAGATAATAGAAGATACCTATATGGGTCAGTGTACTTTTCAGGAATCTAGTTGGGAATTACCCAAACAAAGATCAAAAACAATTAGTAGTAACATCTTTTTAAACAACACATTCAAAATCTGGGACAAATGGAAAACAAAGATTTCCCGTTACCCATCACTTTTAATGCACTTTTTGAAACAATCCTGGTTTTTGCCTGGTTTTCAAGATAAATCGTTTCTAAATTTGAAAAAGCAAGGCATAACAACATTTAGAAATATAAGCAAAAACTATAGAATCTTGAACAAAGCTACTTTAGAAAGTACCTATAATTGCCATCTTGACTGGTACGAATATCTTCAAGTTAGACATCTTTGGAACTCGAAATTTTCCCATGTAGACACACAAAGAAACCTAACCTTTTTTGAAAAAATATTAACCTCAGACTATATCTCCTGTAGAGGTTTAATATCTACCATTTATAAAGAATTGATAAATTATACCTTAATCTCACCAACGACGTATCAACTATCATGAAATAAGGATTATGCAATTCCAACAACAGATGACTATTGGAATAAAATATGGTCCTCCCCTAGTATGACTTCGAATTCACTTAATATCAAAACTTAAGCAATTAAAATAATGATGTGCTGGCATTATACTCCGGTCAAGCTACACTGTATTAATGAAAAATACTCACCTTTGTGTTGGAGAGAATGCGGTGAACGCGCTGACTTCGATCACTGTTGGTGGTCCTGTAAAGTAATAAAAGATTTTTGGTTACTAATTAAAAAACAATCAGTTTAATAACACACATTGATTTACCTTTGACACCTGAGTTGATACTATTGGATGCATGGCAAAATGACACTATACCAACATTACAGAAGGAACTAATTTCAACTTTATTGATGGCAGCTAAAGCAGTAATTGCTAGTAACTGGAAAAGTACAACTCCACTTACTCTACATCAATGGTATATAAAGATCTGGGAATACTACACTCTTGAGAAAATCAACCTATCCATGAAAAATGAAAGAACAATTAAAAAACAATCCCAATTCTTTGTAAAATGGTTAGATTTCATAGAATTCTCATTATCAAGGGCTACAACACCTTTTTCATCAATTTCATCAATTCCTGTAAAGTACAAAGAGATAATTGCAATATTCTAGGCTATAATATCATAGGAGTGCTGTGTCATCATGTTAAAATAATTGGTTTATAGTTGACAGTTTATGTTGTGGTTTGATTAACCTACAGTATGACAATCAATGTATATTGATGTATATATTTTGTTATAACAATTTACTGGTATCAATTATCACATTGTAACGTTCTATAACCTTTATATGCCTTATTTCAAATTTGTATCAAAATGTAGGTGTTTTGTTGAAAATTTACAATAAAAATTAAAAAAAGATGTTAGATTTTATCTAAAACACACTGATTCTAAACCCAGAGGGTATTGTTATGGAGTATGAGTAGGTTACCGAGTACAATATTGTAGGTTATGACTTGCAAATTTGCGATATGATCCCACTATGAAATTGGAAGGAATGTTTTAGACACTCTAAAATACACTGTCTATTTCACCTATATTATTACTCTAATGGGTTATAGAGTTTTGAGTTTCTAGTTATTAAAAGGAAATAAAAATGTTAGAAATACAGTAATTATTTTCTTGCTGAGGAGCTATGGAGTTATAAAATAAAGTATCTCCTTTTGAATAAAGTGATTAAATCTTTTGTATTGTTGATGAGTTAAAATTCTCTAAGCAATTAACAAAAATCAGTAATTAATAAATGGTATAAAATTGATTGCACTGTAGGGTGAATTAATTAGTGCTGAATAAGACAACAATTACTCTCACTACTAAAACTGATTTTGCTTACACACCTAAAAACAATCAGTCTTGATTCTATAAGATTATATTTTTTAAAGGCTAAGAAGTATAAAAAACCATGCCATTTAAACACAATATAAGTAATATTTGGACTCTAATACTTCTGCAAAGTTTGATCTCTGCAGAAGGCTGGAGTTTTTGTTGTACTTCGAAGCTCCAGCAGGTTAGAGTGAGAGCCCTTAACTTACTGAATGGGTTGGCTGAACCCGCGTTTTCCAAACCCCCCTCCCCCCTCTAATTTTTTAATAAACATATTCAAGTATAAACTTCTTTAACTGCGACATATGAACATTCCTTCTGTATACTTTAATCTATTTTGTTAAATGCAAAACGCCCAAAGGACTTAAACATATTAACTTTTAACGAGGCTTGAAGCTAAGAGTGAGTATGGCACGTGTTTCCAGGAAGCCCCCCAAACCGGGCATGGAGTTAAAAGTCGTTCCGTGTTGTCAGCTCCCCCTCCCATAACCATGCAGGTTTCATTTGGCCATCACAACCAAGAGCCATTGACTGATCGACCCATTAACCTGTCAGGTTCTTTTAAAAGTCATCTGAAGCTAGAGCCAATATTGACATCGAAGCAAATAATTTACACTTCCACAACTCAGTCATCCATTGCATTTTTAAAGTAATTTAGTGAGATTCTCCTGGAACAAACCTTCTAGATTTTATGATGAATGCAATTTTTTTAGGCTTTATGGTAAAAAACATTCTTTGAAAATGGCCCCATATGACTCCCTCTGCAACTGCAATTTCTTGTGAAAATATTACAGGAAGCCTACCTGCCAAGGGTAACTTACTTGCCAAATATCATTCATCAATAGAAACATCCATATAAAACTATTACTCTTTATAAGGACTGGCTGGCTAACTTGAACTTCCCTTAGGTATGTATGTGCAGGGGCAGGAACAACTGTATCCTCTGCCTTATTTTGTTTCCCCAATTTCCTTCTCAGAGGTTTACCAGTACCTTCTTATCTTGCCCTCATTCCTCGAGACAACTTTCTGTTCTATCAGTGAAGTCCAATGCAGAGTTACTCTAGTCTAAGCCCATTGATTTCCTGTGTGACCTTTGGGTAGCTCAGCCAATAACTGCCAGAGGAGTGTGTGTATGTGTTTAAGTGCTGTCAAGCTATGTTGACCCCAGTAAGAGGCTTTTGGGGCTAGTGAGAAGCAGAGGTGGTTTGCCATTGCTTTCCTCTGCAGAGTCTTTCTTGGTGGTCTCCCTTCCAAGTACTGACCCTGCTTAGCTTCTGAAATCAGATGGGATCAGGCTATACCATAGTGCCTTCCCTCCCAGGTTTGCCATTACTAGCACAAAATCTGTTACTGCATTATAATATGAGCTAAATATAGGATAGAAAATATTCATTAGTAATGAATGGCAGTAATTTGTGCCTTAGCTGAAAGTATGTACTAACAAAACGTCTTCTTGGTCAAGACTGATTATTTATCCTTATGAAAATATTAGCTCGTAAACTTGTCTGTTAGGGCTCTGTTGTTATAGACGTGGTTTAGATTTATTGCCAAACCCTGGTTTGGCATCATATAGCAGAAACGTGTCCTCATATGATCCTACCTGCTCTACCTCTCTCCTCCTCTCAGGCCTTCAGAATCAATTAGTGACTTCTGATTTAGCAGAAACCATAACTTGATGTTACATTGAAACTAGTGAATTATGGTTTGCTCTTCCCCTCCAAACCACAGAAGAAGCACAAGTTTGTCAGTTCAGAATGCATGGAGGGAGGAGGAGGAAGAGCAGGTAACCACAAGGCTCATTCATGTGGGATCCAGCTATGACTGAACAGTACATTCAAGGTGACTGACTGACTTTGGTGTGATCAGAATTGCAACTGGATCCAAGGCCAGCCCAAGGTTTTTTGGCACTATAGGCAAACTTTTACTTTGGTGCCCCTTCCCCATTCAATAGAGAGGAAAGTCTAGAAGAAACCTTTTACTTGAATGTCCATTCAAAATTAACAATGTCAAAATACAAATACATAAGCTCTTCAAAAGCCCCCCATGTTCCATCATGGCAGCTATAGAAGACCAGATTCAACAGATATGGATATTCTATAAGCCAGTCAGCACCAAATTTCCCTTTCCCTTTTTTGGTGCTCCTCATAATCTCATGCCCTAGGCCAGTAGTTCTCAACTGGCAGTCCACATACCACTGCTGGGATGCAGAATTAGTCTAGGTGGGACACAGTTTTTATAACAATTGCTAAGAATTTCCTCCCCTTTAATCCTCATGCCCACCTACCAGTACTTGCTGATCCTACCCGCTACAGATTATCCATCTGTGAGCTTTTGGCATGCTAGTAGTAAGTGGTGCTTCTCCTAATCCCCTATTCCCCCTGCCCACCAGCAAGTGTTTTTCATATTCCACTTCCTGCTGCCTTACCTGTCAGGGATCATCCACAGTGTGCTTCAATTAGTTTTAATCCCCTTAAAATTTACAGTAAATGATCAATATAAGTAAAAGAATGCCTATAAACATATAAAAGCCTGTCTTGAAAAAAGTGCTCTTTTGTTTCTAACATGGTGGGGCCAGGTTCTTTGACAGAGAAATTGGTGGGGCATAATATATGAAAAGTTGAGAACCACTGTTCTAGGCAATTGCCTAGGTTTGTTGCCCAATCGTTGGGCTGGCTCTGACTGGATGTACGAACGCTGTCCAAAATTAGGAGCTTGAATGGCATTGTAAGATCCTGCCACATGCTAAGAAACAGCTTGGTATAGTGGTTAAGTGCGCGGACTCTAATCTGGGAGAACCGGGTTTGATTCCCCACTCCTCTACTTGCACCTGCTGGATGACCTTGGACAATCCATAGTTCTGATAAGAGCTGTCCTTGAAAAAGAGCAGTTTCTGTCAGAGTTCTCTCAGCCCCACCTACCTCACAGGGTGTCTGTTGTGGGGAGGGGAAGGGAAAGGAGTTTGTAAACTGCTCTGAGACACCTTTGGGTAGTGAAGGGCGCGGTATAAATCCAATCTCTTCTTCTTCTCTAAGGATTTTCTTAGGGAAACTTTATTCAAAGCAAATAGTATGAAGCAAACATAGAGTTCCCAATCTCCAGGTGGTGGCTAGAGATCTCCCAGGATTACAGCTGATCTCCAGACTACTGAGATCGGTTCCCCCGGAGAAAATGGTTGGTTTGGCATATGGACTCTGTGGCCTCGTAACCCCATTGAGGTCCCTCCCTGGCCTTCACCTCAAATCTCCAGGTATTTCATAAGAAAAGAGAATAGCTTGCCTAAATCCAGCCTGCCTAAAACCATAGGTAAAACTTGATCTGGGACTATTCCAGGTTGTGGTGCCCTGTAACCATAGTTCCCTCTAAGCTGAGTTGGTGTGAGCTAGCTCACAGATTTTTAGCCTCCGGCTCACACATTTTTGTCTTAGCTCAGGAAAGGATGGCTCCAAAGCAAACTGATTTATGCAGCAGCCAAATTGCTCGCTCATAACTTTAATGCCAGTAGCTCACAAAGTAGAATTTTTGCTCACAAGACTCCACAGCTTAGAGGGAACATTGCCTGTAACTGTATTAAAGCATGAAATAGACTTCTGAATATTACAGTCATCTGGAGACTGTGACATTCATTTTATTTGCCCGTGTAGATATTTCTCGGCTCATCAGTTTATATGCCAAACAACTGTTTATTATGATCTTATTATATGCATGCTACACATTATCTCCCTTTTCAACATTCTTTGGCTCATAAACAAGAGCTTAGTTTTCTCCCTCCCTTTTTTTCTTCTAAAACAAATGCTCCATCTTCAAAGATCACCAAATTTCATCTCACTGGCAGTCAATTCTTTATTGATTTTAGGTACATTTTGTTTCCTTTATTTTGACTCTTGGCCTGCTTTAAATAAGTCTGCTAAAAATCCTTGGACCATACAGAGCTATACTGTAAACATTAAAAAAAACCCTCACATGGTATTAGAAATATTTATAAACCTTGTTATACTCAGTCTTTATAGTAAAATGAAATGTAAACTTGGTTCCTGCATCCCACAAAACCAGTTTCTATTCAAGGAGAAATCGTGCTGTCTCATTTATAGATATTTTCACAAAGCCTGAAATAGCCGTTAAAGACAACCATACTGACAGTAAGATAAGAACAATTTACTATTTGGTTGATTGGCTATCAATAAACCTTCTGAACAGTTCACATAATTGTTGATATTCTCTCTGGTCTTCCTGTGTCTCTTTGTTCTTTTCACCCATAGATTTATTATAATTTTCCTTCTCAAAAAATTAATGTTAAGAATGTGCAGATTTTTTTTTAATTGCATCACTACAGATTGGAATATGTATCATTACAATATATTGTGAAGAGCTTATGTTTTCCCTGTAATTTGAAAATGGTTCTATTTTATATGCTGGGCTGCTGATCTCTGTGACTCATGATGCATTCCTAAGCAGAGTTACCTTTCTAAATCCAGTCAAGTCAAGGGACTTAGAAAAGTGTTTAGGATTCCACTGTCACTGTATCTTGCATGACAAAAAGGATGAAAATGCTGGTTAATGCTTCTTCATGGCTGTCGCTATCCTTCCTCTATGTGTTTTAAGGGTCCTTGTCCCCAAACTGTACATTCCGGAACAACATTACTCCAGCTGAGTTTGGGGAGTCTGACATATAAAGGTTTGTAGTAGGAAGGCCCGGCATGTGGGATGAAAAGTAAACAGGGCTCTTCTGCATTCTCATGTTTGTTGCCTGTGTGTCTCTGCTTCATGGGGTTTTCTGTACTGCACATATTTTGGTCCCTCTAGTGGTCAATTAGATATTACCTTCCTTTGTGTCCAGCATAAAAACCTGCAGTTTAAATCTGGAGGGAAACATGCCAGACATAACGAGATGTAATATGGAAATCGACCACTAGGGGAAACAAAACATGTGCAGAAAAGAAAGAAAAAACCACGAAGTAATAGGGACACACAAGCAACAAAAATGAGAATGCGGAAAAGACTGCACACAAAGAGGAGATGACGGCCATTGCTAAGGAGTGAGGTGAAGAAGCTGGTAGATGCAAAATCTCTCTGATTCTGAGGATATGACGTCGGGGGGTGGTCCTGTAGGGATGCTTTTGTTCCTGTACCCATGCTCTACCTGTATATCTGTAAGTAAGGCAAACACTACAAAAAGTGTCCAGAACTCTCTTCTCCTAGGACACCAGCCTCCATAAGCACTAGCTTCGGAAATGTCTCACCAGTTGAAGAGTAGTGATGAGCTTAACAATATTAAAACAAACACATGGTTAAGTTAGGAAAGCCAAATCTCCCACTTTGGTGGAAGACCTCCAGCCCCCAGCTGGCTCTGCCCACTGGCCACTCAGCTGGATGGTGGGGGGGGGATACTGGGGAAATGGGGTGATCACCATCAAGCCAATTGCATGCCATTACTTCCAGGCCCAGTACAACCTGGAAGTGACATCATTGTGTTGGGCACTGCTCTAGCATTTGCTCAAAACTCTGGTTAAACCACAGAGTTTAGGTTGAATCTTAGCGTGTTGCCCCTACACAACATACATTTTGGGTCATGCTGGAAGTGATGTTGGCATTGGCAGCGACATGATGATGCCAGCTGCAAAACCACCACCATGGTAAGTCTCCTGCTGATTGCCAGCCCAAAGCAACCCTAGATTAAGTTTTATCCATAATTTTATTGATAATAGCAATAGTAAAAGAAAAGCATACATGGTTTAAAGTTTTTTCTTGAGAGACAAAAAGCCTCCCAACCATCTGTTTTTCATCCAGAATTCCATCAGCCTTCCCTAGAGGTTCTGAGCAGTTTTACAGGCTCCTATCTCAGGCACATCACCTTCCCCAAATTATCATGATTAATTAGTTCAAATTTTGCCTTTGAGTTTTGAATTGATTAAATACATTACTATTTGCCAGTTTTTACTTTGTTGTTTTTGGTGTGGTGGTTTGTGTGTGGACTCTAATCTGGGAGACCCGAGTTTGATTCCCCACTCCTCCACATGCAGCTGCTGGATGACCTTGGGCAAGCCGTAGTTCTGTCAGTGCTGTTCTTGAAACAGCAGTTCTTGAAAGAGCTCTCTCAGCCCCACCAACCACACAGGGTGTCTGTTGTGGGGAGGGGAAGGGAAAGGAGTTTGTAAGCTGTTCTGAGAGAGTCCTGCAATATATTGAAACATATTATCCAAGCCAAAAAATAGTTGGAAACCACAAAACTTTGCTGTAGGAATATAATTTATAATTTAGAGATTATATGTAATATATGTAATAGTTTTAGAGAACTGGTTGTTGAAGGACATGCCTAAAATAACATAATCGAAGCTAATCTTTTTAGTTTCAAGGGTTAAAACTGTAGTTCATTTATTTTAATTAAACCTCTCTATTCCTTCTCAAGGCAGCTTACAATAAAAATATTCAACCACGAGCTGTTAAAACACAGGCCATTAAAACACACACTACTGAACACAGACAGCATCAATCCTATCAATAAAACAGAAGCAGACCATTATAAAGGCAATAAATCCATTTCCATTTCATTTATTAGCTTCATTGACCCGAGGTCTTAAGCCAAACATGCAAACAGCAACTATAAAAGGCATTACATATAATTACAAGAAATTTAGACAGAACGTCTTTACAATAAAAGCTAGTAAACATGCTCTCGATCAGTAATATCAGACCACATTTTATAAACTTCAATAAATTCTATAAAATCCCATGATGTTATGGAAATTAGTTTTAAAATTTTAAAATTGTATACAAAAGGTACTTATAACATTTCAAAGCCGCTTTAAAAATAGCAATATCGAAAGATATTTTGCCACCAAGCGAGTCGTTTCAGGGTCCTCATCAGCTAATAATATGGTTATCACCCAGGATTCCATAGGGAGGTGATATCTTTGTAAAATAGGAGTAATCCAGCAGGATCTGGGGTCAATCCATTGGTGGCAAAATAACATAAGATGATCTAAGGTCTCTATTGCACCTGATCGACAATCACACAATCTATTTGAGCACTGTATTTTAGCAAAACGGCCACTTAGCTCTGCAGTTGGAAAAACATTCAACCTTGCAAGCGGGAGTTTTCTTAGGTGGAACAATCCCTAAGGCAGAGTTGGAGCATACTCGCCTAGCACGAATTGAAGTGCTGAGTCGGTCAATGTTTGTCACCCTCAATCTCATCAGATTTAGCGCTTCTTGATAATTTAAATTATTAAGCACCGTAGGGGTGAGACCAATCCACTCCAGCTTGTTATCTATATGTTTTGCCCACGTACATTTATAATTATCCCCTTTTAAAAGATAAAGAAGACCTCCTTGAGCATTAGGTGTCATATAAAGAACTTTCAGTCTCAATTTAAAGGCTGCCTTCCAGGCTCTTGACTCAAAGGAGCATTGTGCGAATTCTTCTCTAAGTGCCGTCCCTGCGACACATTTAGGGACTCCTGCAATTTTACGCAGGAACTGGAGAAGGATCTGATCTGATAATTCCGAAATTTCTTTAATCCAGATCGCAGCCCCATATAAAAATTGTGAAGTAACTTTCGCATTAAAAGCTGCAATGGCCATTGGGACATACTGGCCGCCTCTTGAATAATAGAATTTAAGGAGGGCATTAGAATTTAATTTAGCGATTTCAGTTGCTGCTCTTATATGATGTTTCCAGCGGCAACTGGAGCTGAACACTATCCCCAGATATTTGAAATGAGACACTTGTTCTATCTCCCCACCCTTAACCTTCCATGATCTTTGTTTTAAACAAGGTTTGTTAGAAAAAACCATTATTTTTGATTTCTCATAATTGATCATCAGCCCCTCTTGGATACAGTAATCAGTAAAAGCATTCAGTAGCTTACTAAGCAAGCCAACTTCTGATCTGGATAGCAGCACTGCATCATCTGCATAAAGTAGTATAGGAACTTCCTGTCCCGCTAGTATGGGTGCGTGACAGATTGTTTTTTTGATATATGGGACTACATCATTTATATAAAGATTAAAAAGCGTGGGGGCTAATAAGCATCCTTGCTTAACACCTTTAGAGAGATGAATGGTATTTGTAAGTTGCCCATCTACTCCGCAACGAATTTGTGCAGTAGGATTCTCGTACAGTTTGTAAATCAGCCAAAGAAGTCTCTTGTCTAGAGATGTTTTGGACAATTTGGCCCAGAGGCGGCATCTGGGGACTGAATCAAATGCTGCCCTGAGATCCATAAATGCTGCATAAAGGGAACCCTTTGAATAAGAAGAGTATTTATCGGCAAGATGATACAGTACCACGCAATGATCTAAGGCTGAGACTCCATTTCTAAATCCCGCTTGCTCAGGGTAAATTATAGATTCTGTTTTTATCCAGTCCAGCAGTTTATGATTTAAAAAAGCTGCATACACTTTGCCTATTACTGAAAGCAGGCTTATAGGCCTATAGTTAGTAGGAACTGTTTTTGGGCCTTTCTTATGTATTGGAACTATCACTGCATGCTTCCATGATTGAGGAATAATGCCAGATTCATTGATTTGAGTAAAAAGAGGGGCTAGAAATCTACTCCACCAGGTGGGGTTTACTTTTAGGAGATCTGCTGGAATTAAATCTGGGCCTGGAGCTTTGCCTGAACGCATTTGCATGATTAAAAGACTCACAGTCTCAGATGAAACTGGAGGCCAGAAGTTGGTTTGAGGTGGTTCAATCTGATCCCCTTGGGACTCAAAGCCAGGGGTCACAGCAAAAATAGCGGTGAAATATCTTTCCCAAATTCCGGGGGCAATACACGCTGGAATTCTATCTACTCCAGAAAGACCCCTGTTAATCAACTCCCAGAATGTTTGAGATTCATTATTGTTTATGGCTGTAATTAGAACCTTCCACTCTTGGCATGTGGCTGACCATTTTTTATATTTTACTAGGGACTTAAATTCTCTTTTTAATGATATAAGATCCATTAGATGAGCCTGGGAGTTTGTACGTTTAAATACACGGTGTTTAGACCTAATTCTTCTCATATGATCTCTGCACTCTTTATCAAACCAGGTATTTTTCCTGTCAGCCCTATTAACAGTAGCTAATTTAGAACAAATTGGCATAAAAAGATCTAAAATATTGGTTAATAATTCTTCCTTGAAATATGATCGTGTTTCAGGAGTTCCTCAGTTAGAAGTTTAGAATTATTAGAGTGCATAATGTTCATTGCAGTAGGAATCAAATTTGGAGACCATCTTATTGGTCTCAAAGAGTTTCCTCCTTGTTGCAGGTCAAATGCAAGCCTAGGTGGTAACAGACAATCAGGAGTGATTGAAATAGTTAGCTGAAGGGGCAAATGATCGCCTCCCATATAATCGGCCACCTTGAAGTTGCAAATTCTAGGCAGCAAGTTTGTTGATACCAATATATAATCAATTACACTAACGCCCTTGTGTGTTACACAGGTAAAATCGCCTATGGGGTCTAGATTCTTAAGTCCATTTACAACCACAAGACCATAGCACATCATGAGGCTGAAGAGCTGTTTACCTGCCCAATTAACCTTACAGTCCCTCGATCTCCTTTGATATAAATAAGGATAGGAAAAGTCAACCAGAGATCTTTCTTCCTCAGTTGCTATCAGGGCATCATCATTTTGGCCCATTCGAGCATTAAAATCTCCCGCAAGCAATATTGAAGCACTAGGATATTGTTGCATGATCATATCAAGGAGTTCTCTCAGATTCTTCCAGAGAGATTCAATTTCTCTCTGAACAGATAAAGGGGGAAAGTAAATTGTAATGATTATCAAAGAATAAGTTGAAAATTGCAACCATGATGCCAATATATACTGATTAGCAGCTATCTGAGATACGCTAAGACAGTTAAGCGTTGAGGAAATTAAACAGGTTAACCCGGCCTTTGGGCGACCTTTATGTAGGCTAGGTTGAGCATTCACTTCAAAAACAACAAAACCAGGTAGACAAATGCTCTCTTTGGCCCAAGTTTCCTGAACCATAATGATATGAAAATTTGATATATAGGTTTTAACAGCAGGATCTTTCATTCTACAGCTCCATCCTGTGATATTCCATGATAGTATTTTAATATGAGCATTTGATGGTTGTCAATTCGGGGTAGCCTCAAGCGGGAGTTTCTTTGAGTAAAGAGTTTCAGATTTCTTCTCCGCACCTCCATTCACTATAATTACTGGCTCTAAGGGAATATGCTTATTGGTTTGTGGCAGGAGATTTGAGTTATCCAAAATCACCTCATTTATTTCAGAGGAAGCGATATTAATATCACAAGGTGGAGCATCTGAGATTATCGAGATCACATCATCTATTTTAGGAAGAATAACATTAGAATTTCGTGGTGGAACATTTGGGATTACCAGAACCTCATCATTTTTTACAGAAGGAACATCACCACCATGGGAAGGTTCCATTGAATGTTTGGAGCTTAATTTAATTTCTCTGAGGGAAGCCAACAGAGTTTGAAGCTGACTTAATAGATTATCTTGGTCATCTGGGGGTAAAGCTCCAAAAGAGGCCAAAAGCCTTTGTTCCACATCATCATTTATTTCAATCGGTATTGTATTTATCACTTCCATGGGTTCAACACTTGGATTTAGCATTAAAGGATGTGAGTTTTGAATTCTCACTTCAGGGGGCAATTTTATAGGAGAAGAGAGATCAATAAGCATTGATGGGTCTAGTGAATCTTGCATTTTTGTTCTGCTGATCTCCTTCTGTTTAATCTTAGCATTATCTAAATTCATTTTCAGTGGACATAAAGTCGGAACAACTAATTGATGAACAGAGTGATCCTTAAAATATCTTTGAAAATTAATCCCAAACCTAGCATATTCAGAACAGTGTGCTAACAGACAGGTAGGAATATTACTAGAGTGAAATATCAATAAAAAGCGTTCAAAATGTAATGGACCAGGGATTCGTTCAACCTTGATAAGATCAATAGAGGATGGTCTAGTTTTGAGGAAAAATGCTAGATGTTTCCTAGCATACCATCTAGTGGACCAGTTAATATATCTCCCTTGATAGGGAAAAATGTTGGCAACCACACATTTTGGTTCGTAGATAAGAGAAGCACTCTCAGTCTTCTTATCGGCTGCAGGTACAGGAGTTCTAGGATTTGAATTCGAGTTTAGGACTCTCACACAGTCATATTCCCTTTGGCTTCTCAGGTTCTTTTGTTGATTAGAAAGTTCCTTTAAGGGAGAGTCATTCATTCCAGACCTTAAAAAGTAAGCTGTTATCTTGTCAAGCTTCTCGTAAATTAGCTGTAGCGACTTGGCTATTAAGTTTGTTTGGGTTGCTAATAAAGACAAATCCTCAGGTTTGCTAGGCTGGCATACTGGAGATGGAGAGTAGTGATCATGAGTGCTATTGTTAAAATCAGAGACTGTTCCAAAGAAAGGATGGTGTCCTCCTCCTGGTGAGCAAGGCAGGCAAATCTATTAGGGTCAAAATAGTCCTCCAATCTTGTTTGTTTGCTCACTGGGATATCACATTCCTTCTCAAAGGGATAGGAGCGTTTCTTTCCCATATCAAATCCTAATCCCAATATTTGCTTTCCAAATGAAAACTTTTGTGGACCTTTGCAGGCCTTTGCAAGTGATTGCTGCACTATGGTTTCACCGTTTCAGTGCTAATTATTTGCTGCACCTGGTTGCTGCACCCGGTTCTCAACTACTACTTTAAAGGAGAACTTCTTTATTCAATAATGTCATAAATAATGTCATAAAGAGATAAAATTGTCATCTAGAGATTCTGTTGTTATAGACGGTTATAGACGGTGTCAAGAATCATGAACAATCCAGCCACAGCAGCAAGCAGCAAGCTCCAGAAGCTCCCAGACACCGACACACTCCCAGCTTCTCACTTGTTAGTTAAACAATTTAGATAAGGAAGTAAACTTATCTGTACTTGGAAAACAGCCCAGACTTCTTTTGCAGTTCAGTTGACTCAATTCTGATACTTTAGCAGACCTTGAGAGAAAGTTCCTCCAGAAACTTGGTTAAAGCTCTTAAGGTGATAAAATAAAAACCCCTAATCTCATTTCTCATACAGGTGGCAAGGAAAAGCAGTGAGTTGGGAAAGGTTTTTCTTTTTATGGATGAGGGTGGTGAGGACCAAGCCAAAAAAAAAATTCCTCACCGAGATCTACAAACCTTGGTACTTTTCTCATCTGGGTAAAATCGAGAGTCTGTATGTTCTATTGGACCACTTCATTACATTACATTACATTGATTTACACAAATGAGAAATGAGACAAGTAATTCTGAGACTAAATCTGAGAGAGATCCAACCAAAACATGAACAACAACAAAAAGAGAAGCCCAAAGTAGAATTTTATCCACTCTAGAATATTAGCCAATCCCAACAGATCTCAGAAGCTAAGCAGGGTTGGCTCTGGGCTAGGATTTGGATGGGAGGCCTCCAAGGAATTCCAGGGTTGTAATGTGGAGGCAGGCAATAGCAAACCGCCTCTGAACGTCTCTTGCCTTGAAAACCCTACAGGGTTGTCAGAAGTCAACTCTGACTTCCTAGTCCGGTACAGGAGCTTCCGGTACGGCGCGACGACGGGCGGACGCTCGGTTAGCTCTGAGCCGCCTGACCCATGTTCGTTCTTTTTCGAGTCTCCCAGGACCCGGGAGAACTAGTCCAGCCCTCCTGGAGAGAGGGTTGGTGCAGGGGGTGTTTTCTTTTTGCCCCCCCCATAACTGGCAATGCGGGGGGGGTGACCAGAACTGCCCTGAAGCGGGAGCGATTGAAGGGGAAGAACATGGCCGCCATGTTCTCTGTAGACGCTGCCATCTGGATTTGTTTTTAACTTCGTTTATTTTTGGAATGAACTGGAATGATACATCACATTGAGCAATTATTTTTGTGCAGACACGGATTGAAATTGAGTGGATTATAAAATCCCTTTGTGGATGTTTCCCTTTCTATGGAAAATTCGGCCGCAAAAGCTGTCTGGGAACTGAGTGTGACGGGATCTGATAGGGGTAAGAGATAATTTTCTTCTGTTGAAAACAGCATTACCCTTTAGGAGTTGTGTTTAGAAATATATCCGAACTCATATAACTGGAAAGTTACGTATACGGAAGTGTTGGAGTTAGAAAATGGAGGCGGTGGAGACTAATGAGGAGAAAAATGTTTGTGACCTTACGTGGGAACAGTTTAAAAAAGTTCTGATAGAAGAAGTGAAGCGAGCAGTTAAATCAGCCTGCGAGAATATTTTGAGAAACCCACAGAGCATATTCCAGGAGGTGAAAGACAATAAAGAAATAATACAAGAAACGCAAAGTGTGGGGGGGAAACAGGAACAGGATCAGAACCTCATGATACTCAGCTTTTGCAGATAAATGATGAGACACAGGAGGCAGTTCTCTCTAAAAGTGTTTTGAAGAAACAAAGTAAATGGAAATCAGGAGTAAGCAGAAAAGGTTTGCTAAACCCTTCTTGGAAAAGAAAAAAGAAATTAACAAAAGGAAAAAAGAACGATTTAAAGTAATTTAAAGTCTTCAAACAACTAAGGATAAATGTGAAGGAAGGAGGAAGAAACGTTTGGGAAATGAAACTACAGGAGTACAAGGATTTACGACATCTAGAAGAGGATGGGAAAAATCGAGATAAAAAAGAACTGGAATATAGTATCATGGTAAGGATTATTACTATTAGGCGTAAGTAAAAATGGTTGGTTGTCTCTCGCCATAGTTTGGAACTCTAAAGGCTGGCTGTATTGTATAAATTAATGGTGGTGTGATAAGAGAGAATATAAGTTAGTACTTGTAATTTTGCTTTAGCTGCCCTGCCATAAAGTAATTGAAATCTAATGTTTGCAAAAGGGGAATGAGTTTTTATTATTATTAAATTGATTAGGATTAACATGTATTTGGTTATATAAATTATCTTTGGTGAGTAGTAGGGTTTTTTTTTTGGTGGCCTCTCATCATAGTTTGGAACAGCTGGCTGTAATGTATAAATTAATGGTGGCGTGATAAGAAAACTGTGATCTGTAAAAATATAATTTAGTATTTGTAATTTTTGCTTTAGCTGTCTTGCCGTAAATTAATTGAAATGTAATTTATCGTTGGTAAAAGTAGAATGAGTTTATAATTAAGTGGTTTAGGGTTAATAAATTCCTTATTTTGTGATATAAACTATTTTTGGTGATGATATTCATGTTTGGGATGAAATGAATTTATAGGAAGGTAAAAACTTATAAGTTTGAAATTGTGGTCATGTTTTTTGTGATTTTGCCATAAATGAATTGGAGTATTTTTGGTGATGGTAGTAACTGTGATATTGCAAACCAAAATTAACTAAGTGATTATGTCTGAGTTAATAGGTGAAGGTTTAGGAATATATAGTCTTTTTATTAAATTGAAGGATTATTAGTGCTTGATTATGAATTTTTGACAAGAAAAAAGGAGTAATGGTATAAAAGCAGATAGGCTATTTGAATTTTGATTAGAGTAAATGGTAGGATCTCATGTCATGCAAGGATGATATTATAGTTGGTTGGTACAAGAACAGAGAGAATATGTAATCTAATTAGGTATTACCAAATTGTTGGATCAATGTGATGTATTGAGAAAATTGTTGTCGATGTGTGTGTGTGTGTCTATTAAGCATTAAAACCCAATAAATATATTTAAAAAAAGAAGTCAGCTCTGACTTGATGGCCCCCAACAACAGTAACAACATCCTTGTATCTTTCTCAATGCAGGGTTTCTATTTCCTGAATATTCACTCTCACTCCAGCATCCTACTATATTTCATTTTCTTCGTCTGTGTTTGGGAATGAATTTGAGAATAGAAAAAGACTTTTCATCTGAGCTCCTTTTCTATAATAAAATCTCCTTGGAAGTGCTTTTGATACTGCTGAATGAGACTTTTAAAATAGATAATCTTCAAAACCTTAGAAGAGACACTTTCTAGTCTAGCGTACAACCCCAGTTGTGACAACACAGTTGTATTAAAATCAATTTAATCCCCTTGATCACAGATGTTTAAATGTAAACTTGACTGTGCTGTAAACTTTCCCGCCACCCATTGCACAGAGAAAGATAACACTGTTCAGAACTTTCTTAAGAATCTGTGCAGATGCAGTATGATTTCCTGGCTTGGATATATGACCCCAGCCAAGTCCCTTGGCAGGAAGGATCTTGGATCATGAATGTGGAGAAATGAACCACTGGTATAAAAGTAAAGGTTGAGACAAGGGCTAATCCTCAATTCCACAGGAGTTCAACCCTAGCACATCTATGCAGCATTAATAAAAAAGAGAGACTAGTTCAGGGGATGTGTGCAGAACTATATCCTTCTCCACAGTGGGATGGGTTGTCAGCTCTAGACTGGGAAATTCCTGGAGATTTGGGGGCCGTGCCTGGGGAAGGTGGAGTTTCAGGAAAGGAGCTCAGTGGTGATGTCATATCACTCTGTGACATCTGTTCCTATAGAGCCCTCCCTCTGAAACCACCTTTTCCTCTAGGGGAGTTGAACCCTATGCTCTGGAGACCAGTTGAATTCTGAAAGAACTCCAGGCCCTACCTTGAGGTTGGTCACTGGGGCCTTGCATGGCCCAGGTTAAATTTTGGTGGTGGTGTTTCCAGATTATAAGCAGTTTCAAATGTACCACTTCACCCCAGGGATGGTGTGCCTTCATGACACTTGCCTGTTATTACCATTGAAATTGCCATGAAAAAAAACCAGTAATCCACACATGATTCTGTCATATGCAACAGCGACCTAATGTGCTTTGTGCACATGCATGTGCGAACACACAAACAAGCCAGTGTCATTTTCATTGCAATAACTCGCACTGATCTTTGTCCCATCCATTATTATTATTTTTTTTGGCATTCATTAGTGCAGATAAAACAGTTTGATGTGCAGCACGTCTCAAAAACTAGTGAAGACGCGTTCTGAAAGAAAGTGGAGCTGTTATATATGCTCCTTCGCACGGATGGTGATATAATGGGGTGAAACTTTGCTCTCGGATGACCTTTCCTTGATGGCATGCTCGAATTTCCTGCATTTAATGTTTTTGGATTTCACCCATGTTTTCTAACAGCAGTTGTATGTTTCCATGTTAAGTTAGCTCCTCCTGAAAAGCACGTGAGGTTTAATTTTTAGAAGAGATATTTGAGATTCCATTTCTAGAGACACCAGCATTTGATCTGGAAGTCATCCCCTAAATTGATGATGTATTTATTTATTTATTTATTGAGATTTTTACCCCGCCCTCCCCGCAGAGCAGGCTCAGGGTGGCTTACAAGGGGCAAAGCCCATATAAAACAGATAAAAACATTAATAACAGTTGTACTCAATTTAAAACAAAATGGTCTCCAGAAACATGCCAGATGGTAAACAGACAGTTCTCCAGGGATGATGTTAACCTATAGCCTATCCCAACCAGGTAAATCCAGTGGTATCAGTCACGCAGAAATTGTGGCGGATCTTCCCAGGCCATCCTTAACCCCGATGTTGTCCACTGCATTGGTGGCGGTGGTAGTGGCGGCCCCTATGTGAAAGCGTGGCGGAAGAGCTCCATCTTACAGGCCCTGCAGAACTGCATAAGGTCCCGCAGGGCCCTGATGTCCTCCGGGAGCTCATTCCACCAGGTAGGGGCCGCCACTGAAAAGAATCTGGCCCTAGTCACGGCGAGCCTTGCCTCCCGGGGGCCTGGAACCACCAGGCGATGTTGTGCCCCGGACCGAAGTGCTCTTGGGGGTATATGTGGGGAAAGGTGGTCCCTCAGGTAAGTCAGACCCTAGCCATGTAGGGCTTTAAAGGTAAGTACCAGCACTTTGAAGCGGATTCGGTATGCTATTGGCAGCTAGTGCAGCGCTTTCAGTTCAGGCTGGATGTACTCCCACTTGGGGAGGCCCATCATCAGCCTGGCTGCCGCATTCTGCACTAGCTGCAGCTTCCGGATCTGCCCCAAAGGCAGCCCCATGTAGAGAGCGTTACAGTAGTCTAACCTTGAGGTGACCGTCGCATGGATCACTGTAGCCAGGTCATCGCGGCCGAGGAAGGGAACCAACTGCCAAATCAGCCTAAGATGATAAAATGCCGATCTGGCAGTGGCTGCCACCTGGGCCTCCATAGTTAAGGAGGGGTCCCGGAGCACTCCCAAACTCCTAACCTCCGACCCTGGCACCAACGGCGCCCCATCGAAGGTCGGGAAAGGGAGCCCCAACCCCGGTCCGCTCCGACTCAGGCACAGGACCTCCGTCTTCGCTGGGTTTAGTTTCAGCTGGCTGATGTATGGGAATTCTGTATTCTCAGTGGCGAAGGAAATGTCCTTTGCTCTTGGTCAGGAGCACTTTCATCCATTCCTCTGCTCTCACGCCATCCCGACTGTGGTCTGGAATGAAAAATAGATTTCAGAGCAAAACCCTGTTGAGCGCAGGTATAAATAAAGCTCTGAAAAGTCTCCAGTATTGTTCAATCTACTGTTCCTGATCCTTGTCTATGAAGGAAGAAACCAAATCCATTTATGCTGATGATTAAAATAAAGGATGATACAATGCAAGGAAAAAATCCTTCATGAAGAGAGGGACGTGCTGTTTATGACACTGGAGATGTCACTGCTGTGAACCCCGTAACCATCCACAAGGCTTCCTTTCTAGGACTTCTCCTGGGCTCTTTGGAACAACTGTTGAATTTGGCAATTTTATCCTCACACCAAACTAATACTGATAAAGTGAGACTTCTACAGCAGGGGTGGGGTTACCAGGTCCCTCCTGGCAACTGGCAGGGGATTGGGGGGGGGGGTTTACAAGAAGAAAGAGAATGTCCTGGACCTCATTGCCGCCATTGCACAAGAAGTGCTGTCATCACACCAGTGATGTCTGGGTGAAGCTCCAGTATTTGGTCAAAAGCTCTATGGTAAAACTAGCTTCTACCGTAGAGTTTTTGCCCAAATACCAGACTATCACCTGGAATTTGCCAGTGTGATGACATCACTTCCTGTGTGTCACAGACAATGAGGCCTAGTCCTTCTCCTTTCTCTGGGTAAATCCCCCCCACTGGCCAGGTGATCGATGGCTGAGAGTAGGGTCTGGCGGTGAGGGCCCCCCGCCTCCACCAGGGATCTGGCAATCCTAAGCAGGAGAAGCATTTCCAGCAGGAAGCCAAGAGTAAATTGCTAAGGGCAAATTTATCTTTTACCATTCCAGCAAGGAGCTGATGGAAACAAACATTTTATCCTCACAAGAACCCAGCAAGGTAAGGTAAGTTACACTGAGAGAAAGGGGCTGGCCAAAGGTGAGCCAGTGAGTTCTAGGGCTGAGAAGGGATCTGAACCCGGGCCTCCTCAGATCGTAATGTGTGCAGAACATTCTGTCACAATGCAGTGATTGCAAGAAGCCTCTCCAGAATGTGAAGTTTGGGGTATGTTCTGATGTCTCCAGACGAATACCAAAGTTGCTAGATCAGGGTTATTGTCTGTGGCAAATGAAAAACAGTGACAAAGAGAGCAATCGTGACCAGGTCTACTCAGAATTCTGCTCAGGTCTATCCAATGGAACTTGCTCTCTGGAAAGTGTTTTTAGGATCGTGCTGACCCTGACCTTGTAGTTAGTGTTTTAAAACTAACAATGTAACTGTCAAGTTCCAAGATTTGTTTTAGTGCTTCCATATTGTGATCAGCATATGCCCATTGCCAAACACATATTTCTGGTGCAGTCATCCAACAATAAAAAACCCCACTTTTGCTATGCACAGGGACAGGTGAGCAAGTCTGGGTAATGCTCCAGTGTTTATTAAATCAAAAGTCTATCAGGAAGTCTTGGACAGGAACCTTTTTCAATGTCTGCAGTTGCTTATTTGATGGTGTGTGTGTGTAAATGTGTGTGTGTGTACCCACAAACCGACACCCCATTTAGATTCTGCAGCATCTTGTCTTGTTTTATCTTAACCGAGGCTGCAGGTAGCCTTGTTGGTGCAAAGGCAAACTCAGTTACAAAGGCTGTGCAGCCCTTCATATCTGGATGATTACAAAACACTCTGTGTCACTATACAGCGTACAGCTTTTCAAATTCTCCAAAACTCTTCATCAGCTGGATGTTAAAAGGGTGGGGTGGGGGTGGGATAGCCTGCAGACCTGGACCTTGAGGCCTCTTCTCTCCATCCTGTGTGGAATGCCATACCACACAGAAGTTGGTCTCAGATTGAACCTTAAGATTTCTGGGGGAAAGAAGGGAGAATGGCAGGCTCCGGCTGAAAGTATAAGAACAGCAGTTGATCAGCTACAGAGAGTCAGTGGTGGTCAGAGTGTTGGACTCAGTGTGGTCTGGGAGGCTGAGGACTGAAGCGGCCACAGAAGCTTGTTGGGCTGGTCACACCCTTTCCGCCTAACCTGCCTCACAGGGCTGTTGTTGTTGTGCTGGTAAAATGGAAGAGAGGGAAACAATATGGTAAGCAACATTAGGTACCCCTTGGGGAAGGGAAGTGAGGTATCAGTGTATAAATAAACAAATGTCTCTCTAACAAGGAAATGCGGTAGTTGTGATATTGACAGTATTGGAGATTAATTTTAGAGGATGCACTAGGTAAACAGTCAGTGGAAGCTAAACCAGGTAGCATTACCTAGTGATAGGGGCAGAGCTCCTCCTCATGTCCTTTTCCTCCAGCTGAAGCATCACTCTGTCAGCTAAATTCAGATACATCCAAAATACACAGCTGCTGCAGGGAGCCTTGTGGCTCCAAAGAACAGTTTGTGTGTGGGGGGGGGAACTACTTTATCTTGGTGAGGAAAACATTCACAAAGAAAACAAACTGGCCAGGATCCACGCAAAGTTAAGCCTTTTAAAATCTCAGTGATTTCAGCAGGAGAGTTTTAAGCATAACAGTGGGATTTATAAGTTTGCATGGCTTGTGCCAAGAAGATTAAAAAATGTAAGAGAATGGGAGTTTGGTTGACTTGATGACATCACACAGGAACAGTCAATGGCTGTCTTTGCAGCCGGTACTGCTCTTTAACTAGGGTTATTTTTGAATATTGTTTAGAGTCTGCAGTGGCAAAGCCCACGTCAAGAGTGGTTTTCTTGGAACACATGACATCCACTGTCTGCGCTGGAGCAACTTCACGATTCGTGAGCGTGCAACAAAACAGATATTTCCCCCCTCTAGGTTGAAAAAATTACGAAGAGTTGGATCCCACAGGTCTTGGGGCCCAAGTAAACGTTATGGGGCAGGGGGAGACAGCTGCTTCAGCACTTGGAAAGGTACGGGGGGAAACAAGGGCACTTGGTCCTGCCCTACCTGTGGCATTTTTAAATGGCCAGTGGCTGGCTCTAAATTTGTGTTGCTGTGATGTCTGGTTGTGCCCTAAGTGATCCTGGGGCCCTGGGCAAAACTCAGAATGGGGCCTCAGAATAAATGCCAACCTACCCCACCACCACCGCCCCCGTTCAGACCAAGCATGGGGTGGTCCTTGCCCCACACAGGGTGGTAGAAGCTGCAGCTGCCACAATAAGCCTTCAACCCAAGCCTCAGATGGGATGGGTGTGAATGGTGGCAGGAGTTTGCTCATCTCCTTCAATGGCTGTGCATGGTTGGGGCCCCTCCCAGTATGGGGCCTGGGGCAGCTGCCCCCATTGGCTAGGGTTCCCGACTCTGGGCTGGGAAATTCCTGGAAATTTGTGGGTGGTGCCACTGGGGGAGAGATTTCACCTGGAATCTATGGCATACCATAGATTCTGCTGTCCAAAGATGTCGTTTTCTTCAAGGAAGCTGATCTGTGTCACCTGGAGATCTGTTGAAGTTTTGGGAGAACTCTAGACTCCACCTAGAGGCTGGCAACCCAAGCTCCTGCCCATAGTCCACCAAGGGTAGGTGATCTCAGTCATGGATCGTTCTCATGTTCCCATCTTTCCAACAGTGCCAGTATTGCAGCATCTGCATGATTTAATAGCCATACGGGTTGGGAAACTGTAGAAAGGAGGGGGAATCAGAAAGAGAAGTGAGAGAAAGAGAAGACAAAACCAACTCTGTGGTGGCAGCTGCCACTGAAACGGTATCTTAACTGGCACAGCCAATTGGATTTCCAGTGGCCAATCAGAAGCTCTGCTGTGCAACTGCCCCACCTGACCCCACCCACTTTCTAAAATCACTTGGAGGGCACCAGTGAATCTGTTGGTGGGCACTATGCTGGGAACCTCTGAGCGAAGGCAAGCCCCTCCTCTTTCCTCCTCAGCCTGGTATTGGAGCCTCCCTAAATGCATCCTCCTAAATCCTTTAGTTATTCCCAGCCCCACTCTCCTGGCCTCTCCCTCGCCCCCTGTGCTATCACCTGGGCTAGGGGCTTGAGCACCACCCCTTTAAACTGCCTTCTCCAGCCTGGCTGGCCCTCTTCATTGCCTTCCCAGTCCCCTCCTTGTAGGAACTTCCTGGTGCCCTTGGGGCTCTGTTGGGCTCTGGTTCTTGGCCATCCCTACCAGCCCGCTGCTGGTGTTAGCGAGGGCTGCCGCACTGGCAGCTGGTCTCCAATGAGTCTTCTCTTCCTCCTGCTGCCCTGAGCCTGCTGCATCTTCCTTGCTGGCTGGGATCTTTGCCGGGTGAATGGGGAGGAGGAAGGGCTTGTACAGTATAGGTCCTGGTGGAAATGTTAGGTTGCCATCTCCAGGTTGGGAAATTTGGGGGTGGAGCCTGAAGAGGACAGGGTTTGGGGAGGAACCTCAGCAGGGTACAATGCCATACAGCCCACCCTCCAAATTAGCCATTTTCTCCAGGAGAGCTGATCTTGGTGATCTGGAGATCAATTGTAATAGCAGGAGATCTCTAGGTGCTACCTGGAGGTTGGCAACACAATGACAGTGGTACCCCATTCAGCTTGTTATGGAAGCCACAGGGAGGGAGTGGCCTAATCGGGTGCTGCCGACCCCGGACAATTGTTGTTTGCTATCTTGTTTTGTAAGCCACCTGGGATACTTGTACAGAAAGCTAGAGTGGTGGGGTGTCAAACATACGGCCCGAGGGCCAGAACTGGCTCGTGAGCAACTGATTACCTTTACTGCTGGATGACAGAGGCTGTGCATCATGTCCCTGTATACTGTCCCAGTACTAATGTGTAATGGGCAGTGGAAGTGGGAGAGTGGGCATCAGGGAGCTACTGTAAGGAAGTACTGTAAGAGCGTTACTACTGTAAGACAGCTAATGTTTTAAGCAAGTTTGTATTTTGAGTAAAAAATAATATTGCTAATTGGGTTTGCTTGTGTCCTTTATAAAGCTTATATCTCCCGTACCTGGGCATTACTTTTCGTGGCACACGTGGCCCAAACCAACAAAGTGACATTAATGTCAGATCCGGCATCATAGCAAATGAGTTTGACACCTCTGGAACTGTTATATCACAAATGCAGGAAAAATTATATGCATGCAGCCTTAAAATATTCTTCTCCTCTCTGTTTCATAAATATGATTATAATGCAAGTGGAGAAAGGGTTAAACAAGTTTCCCTCTTCCAAAAGAGGGAAAAGAACAATGCCTCTGGAAAAGAGGCATTGTTCTTTTGCGGCACAGATCACGTGCGTGGTTCCACCTTCAGCCTCCCTGATCTCCAGTGACTGTACCTACAGGTGGACTGGACTGTGGCCCTCGTCTTGTCACTCCTCTCACAGTGGCAGTGCCAATTAATAACTCTAATGCTCTGATCACTTAGCAATTAATTAAAGCCTGCAACAATCCACTGAGGCATTTGTTATTCAGTTCCCGGCACTGAAGAAACTGAAGTGCAGAAAGGGTCAGAGACTCGGCAGAGGTCAGAGAAGAGGCCTGGGAGAGAAACGGGAGTGAAATGTAGGGCTTATTAGACGACAGGCATCTGTTCTGATCATAAGTCAAGCACCAGGCTTGGTTATCGAAAGCATGCAGCAGCTGAGATCGAAAGAGTTCTTATTAGAGAAGGCGGCACGCACATTTTATGCTCCGGTGCAGCTATGACAGCCCATCTCTCATTACATTTATCGCTGCTCTTCTCTCAATTTCTCCCCTTCCCCTAAAAAACTCTGAATATGCACTATTTTAAAAAAATCGTCTCAAGTGAGAGCAGGGTAAGGGTGTGGAATGTCGTTGATTTCAAGAGCACTTCTAGCCCTCTCAGGCACCTGGATGCAAAGATTCAAGAGTCTTTCCGGCACTGCCAAACTCTTTAATGCCTCCCTCCAATAGAATCCGGGTCAGGATTCTCAGTGGTTTCACTGACAGACAGGGATGCTCAGAGACTCCCACAAGGCAAAGAGGAGCATAATGGCCGCTTTTTATTCCTGGTTTGATATTCTTCGTTTGTGCACAATTTGTACTCTACATTTTAGGGAGCTCCAAGCAAGTGCTGCAGTGGCTCAAGTGGTTAAGACGCTGAGCTGCAGGCTGTGGAAGGTCGGTAGTTCAGCAATTCGAGACCTGAGTGTGCCGCATGACGGAGTGAGCTCCCATCTCTAGTTCCAGCTCCAGCCAACCTAGCAGTTTGAAAGCAAGAAATTGCAAGTAGATAAATAGGTACCACTTCAGTGGGAAGGTAACAGCATTCTATGCGCCTTGGTGTTTAGTCATGCCAGCCACATGACCACGGAAATGTCTTCGGACAGCTCTGGCTCTTCGGCTTTGAAACGGAGATGAGCACCGCAACCCTAGAGTCAGATTTGACTGGCTTTCGAGTAAGGGAAACCTTTACCTTTTTAAGCAAGTGCAGCGGGGCGGATCCGCTCACAACAGAGCGCACTGACCTTTCAGAAGGCGGAGGGCAGTGTTCTCAGCGGGGCTCCGATCCCCAGAGTAAATTGCAAAACACAGAGACTCACCTTAGTGGGCCTGAAGAGCACTCACCGTGCAATCTTATTTTATTTTTTTAACATTTATCAACAGTACTGATGCTATACATCGTAAGTGCAGAGCCAGCCTGTGCATGTCTCCTCAGAAAGAAGTCACGTGCCTGCAATGGGATTTATTCCCATGGAACCGGATACAGGATTGCAACCTGAGGGCTTTATACACATGACAGCAACCCTGCCCAATACGAGATAGTGTCAGGAGGGCAGCTGGGTTGGTCTGCAGTGGAAGAGTCCCCGAGTGCCTTAGAGACCAACAACATTTTGGGGGTGTCAGCTTTTGAGAGCCAAAGCTCCCTTTGACTGGTGATCTGACTGTCAATACAAGACATCACCCCCCTTTTTAAAAAGCCAGTGGGTTTGTATGGGTCACCTGTGTGGTCTTTGCATGGGCCCTTTCGGTTGTTCATAACCAGTGAACTGGCCAAATATATAGATACTCTTAAAGACTCATTATGTGCCTCCCTCCAAATGGTACTTGTGCAAGAAGGCCTACCACAAATTTGGGGGTGGGGCGAAGGAATGGCAAAAATATTATTAGGAATGCATGGATTTTGCTATATGCATTAAATACATCACAGAATTAACTAGAATTTTAATGTAGGCTGCAAAACCTTGATATGGTTTAACTGAAAGCTAGGGGGATGGAAGGGATATTGGGGGGAAGTGCCTGCTGCCTGTTGCTGTAACATGGAGCCACCATGGTGTAGTGGTTAAGAGCAGCAACCCGGGTTTGATTCCACAGGAAGCCTGCTGGGTGACTTTGGGCCAGTCACGTTTCTCTCAGGATTCTCCCAGCCCCACCTACCTCACAAGGTGCCTGTTGTGGGGAGAAGAAGGGAAGGTGATTGTAAGCCACTTTGAGACTCCTTGGGGCTGAGAAAAGCAGGTTATAAAAGCCAACTCTTCTTCTATACAACTTTACTAGACATAGTTCGTAAACCAGTGGCTATTCTGCCTGCAGATTCTATATGTGGGAGGAGAAAGTTGTTTGCCTGACAACTGTCCAAAGGCTGAGCAGGGTATCCAGGCATCACAGAATGCTTCCTTCTCCCTGTCAGCAAGCTGCCATGGAGTTACTATGTCACGTTGTAACCTCTGAACTTTCTTCCCCGTCCCCCCCATCTGTAGGTGTTTGCTTTCTCTTGCTTGCTACATCTGCGAAACTGCTCAAGGTTAACAGCTGGAGGTGGGATTGTGTTGTGGCATCGCTTGGCTTGTTATGTATTCGAAGCTTGGGAACTGCCCTGTGTTTATGTTGTAGAACTGTTGTGTTCCCAAGGAATTGGGCGCTTGTTTCATCTGCATTCCCGCCAGCGGGAATTGGGCTCATTGGTCCTACACGGATTCAAGTTCCTTTATTATGTTGCCCTCCGGGGTTTGTAGTTATTCCTAACAATTCTTGTGTTCCTGATCTAACCATCGCTTTATAATAAATTCGACTTTGTTCTTCAAACGTGGATTTATTTCGAATGCATGGGAAATCGGACACTCCCTTCTCTTGGAACCGGAAGTGTGTCCAGTTTGTGGTGGCTGAACCTCATCTGTCAACGTCAGTGATAGGCAATCCTTGTCAGGAGGCAGGCAATGCAAGGATAGAATTGAGTTTCCTGGCTGACTTGCCTTGCCTTCCTGTTCAATGCTTATCTCTTGATATGCTGAGAATGGTTTCCATATCATAAAATGGAAAAAAAACCATTAAAATTATAAATAATAAATTGTCCAAAGAGGCACATAAATGCAGGAATTGCTGGTCAAAAATACAGTTAAAGGACTTGATCAAACATAAAACATTCTTTGAAGAGGACTTAGTTTTTGGACTGTAAAACAGAAGCTTTGCATAATAGCTTTGCTATTAAATTTTATATTCAATTTGTAAAAACATAGTGATTAAATATGCATTTATTTATCCCAGCGATTATTGGACTACTGCACCAAGAAATTTAATTTTTGCAATCAAAGTTTTAAAATGAGTCATATAGTTAAGTGGCGGTGCTGTGGTCGAAGCAGAGGTTTCTGCCTCTTTAACTACAGCAGCCAGGACCAAGCTATGCAGATTGGCTCCACTTCCATTGATGAAAGTCCTTAAACAGTACGATCCCAGCTGTGTTTTGCACCAGCAACCAACAAGGCAGGGCTATTCCAACTGCTCTTTAAAATGGCACATTAAGGACCTTGCACTGCAATCCTATGAAGAGTTACTCCAATGCAGTCTGAGTTGACAGCTGGCTACTGTTTGCCTGGACCAATCCATTCAAACCTCATTCTGTCAGGGAACTGGGATTCGGGTCTGAAAAGACCACAAAATTCAGAGCTAGCTCAACGATCTGCTGCTCCATAGGAGCTGCTTTCCCCAGTGGTGAGATCCCATTTTGCCAACATTAAAGTCTACAGAGAGGGATTTGCCTACCAGTGTGGTACAGAGGCTAGAGACCGCGGTTCAAACCCTTTGGAGACTTGGGCTGGTCACACACTCTCAGCTTAGCCTACCTCACGGGGTTGTGGTGAGCATAAAATGGACGAGAGGAGAACGATGTAAGCTGTTGTGAGTCCCTTTTGGGACCCCAACTCAAATTATGGACTATGTTGATTAAAAAAGGAACAGATCTGCCATTTCCTTGCTTTAGCAATCAGGATTTAGCCTCAGGACCTCCACTCTGTGGTTTTTGCACAACAGAACTGGACAGCAATATAGCAACTGACTGTTTGCTGCATCAAACAGCATTCATCCCTGGTGCAGTCAACAGCACGTGTCAAGGCTGCAAATGTTTGGTTACAGTCCTAAGCTCACTTATTAGTAAGTCCTACCTGCCAACCTAGCCATTCGAAAGCAAGAAATTGCAAGTAGATAAATAGGTACCACTTTGGTGGGAAGGTAACTGAAAGGTACTGAGACTTACTAGTGATTTCAGCTCTCCTACTTTATTTCAGCTCAGAACAAGACGAGAGTACCCAGCTCGCAGGCTGGTTTATATGTGCACAAACCCCGCTCCCCAAACACACCCACACACAAGTGATTGGCTATTTACAGTGGCCGAGAGTTCCATAGGCTCTCGGCCAGGAGCCTAGCCTGCCGATAGGTGCCAGCTAGGATCCGCTTGGCCCGTTGTTACTGAGAGCGAAGCTCAGTCGCTTCGCCTGACTGCGTGGTGAAATGGCCGCGCACGCGGTCTGATATGGATACATTACAGTAACAGTGTTCCGTGCGCCTTGGCATCTAATCATGCTGGCCACATGACCAAGGAAATGTCTTCAGACAGCGCTGGCTCTTCAGCTTTGAAACGGAGATAAGCACCGCACCCTAGAGCCAGATTCGACCGGCTTTTGAGCAAGGGAAACCTTTACCTTTACTGAACTCAGGGGCGGGGGGGGGGAGGATGTATGCCCGAGTAAATGTGCTCAGGACCATGCCATCTGAAATGTATAGGAACACACCCACACTCACACACACACACACACGTCATCCTTTGTCAGTATTGCTTAAATACTTGCAAACTTACTGTTAAAATGACACCTGGCTATAAATACATCTCCCATCCACTTTTGTTGTTTGTATAGGAAGAGGTGGGCAAAAGCTTCCACGCAGTGGGCGCAGCACAAACTGGTGCGAACGGGGATGATCTGTTCTCAAGTAGTGGGACACTTTTGCTCTGGATTTCCAAGACTTGCCAGCATTGAAATGTTATGTTGTCTCGTGTGATTAGAACTGGGTCTGCTTTTGGATCGAGCTGTTCCTGCTGCTAGCCCAGAGAACCTCAGCTGCCGGTCCAGATGGAGGGAGCCAAAGACTGCCTTCACTTGCCCTCCCAACAGCGGTAGCACCTCATCAGTTCCCAGCAGCAGATGGAGTGGGTGGTCCTTAGTTTTTCTATTTTAAAGTAACTCCTTTATGTAACTTTTATTATTAGCTACCTTGAGCATCCTAATGGAGAGAAGGAATATTAATTTTAATAAATAAACAAATATTGAACATTACACTGGTTCTGGAATTTCCATTCCTTTAAAAGAAAAAAAATCATATTCTTGAGTTTTTAAGGATGAGGTGCATGTGAGACCATCCTTTCTCTGAATGCAAGCATTGCCAGGTGACTGGGGGGCAGGGCTGGAATCCATGCCCTGGTCAGTTTTTTTTTCTTTTGACTAGTTGCCAGAAAAGCAAAGGGGAAAGTCCAGATTTTTCCTATGAGTTCTTCCCCTCCATATTTACATGTTAGCAGGTTCCACACTGGGTCCACACCTAGACCTACCCAAAACTGCTGGACTCTGTCCCTAGGGGACTCCATCACTGGACTCAGAGGGCATGGGTTTCAGGAAATTCCCAAATCCCAGAATTTTAAAGTTCAAGAGTTGGCAATACTGCTGTTAGAGTCTTTATTTCTTTCTCAATATTTCTACTGAATATCATAACATACAGTACAATCCTATGCAGAACTGCTCCACTGTCAACCCATTGTAGGCTTAGACTGGAGTAACTCTGTACAATGGTACTGGTAACAACCTAAACCTGTCCAGGGTTTTTAGTGTAATCATGTAAAGAGCTTACTTAAACAGCTTACTTTCCTCCCCACTCTGGGTTAATGGAGGAACTCCTTGCTGATTAGAATAAGGGATGCTGCAAATTTCGCTGTGAATGAGTTTGACAGATGAACTTACCATGTTTCATGGGAACAATTATGGTAAGCTGATCCCAAAATCAGTTCATTAGTGTCACGAATGTCACAAACCATTTATGAATTGGTAGGCAACTGCACAGTAGCTTTTTTACTTCTAGTCATACTATTTGATTGATCACTGTGCACAATGAAGAGAGGAAACTGGTTTTTTGCTGAACCAGGTTGGTCTGGGAGGGAGAGTGTGTGGAGCGAAGAACTAGGGGAGGGCAAGATGTTGAGGGGCATGTGTTTTTGTTTGTTCTCTGATACAATACCACAACCTTTTTAGAAACCCTCCATTTATTCACACAGCACAGTGGGAGGGGAAGCCAACACTTGTTGTCCTAGAAGGGCAGATACTGGGGAGACAGTGTCTTGACCAGGGGTCATTTAGTAGAAAAAGAGGTACAGGAGCTTATTAGCATGACTCATTAGCATAACTTATTTGCATATGCCACGCCCCCTGACATCACCAGAAGCATGTCAGAAGGCAACACCCACCATTCAGGCTCCACTGGACTGTTTTGGATTGCTAGCTATTGGGGGGGGAGTGTGCAGCTCTGTCCTCGCAGAGGAGGGAGAGCTTGTACCTGAATAAAACTTGGTCTTAAAGGTGCCACTGGACTGTTTTGGGCCAGGGGGAGCTCTATAACTTACCTGGCTGCTTCTTGCTCTGACTGAGGGCTGCTGGGAGCAGGGGGTGGGGCTTGTTGCATGTGCCCGCCCCCTGGGCTCTTTACTGCCGGATCTCCACTCCTGTGCGCTCCTGCAGGAAATGACCCCTGGTTTTGACCAGTGGTAATTTTTTTCTAATTATTATAAACAAAGAGATTCCACGACCCTTAAGATGTCATTAACCAGGCAGTGTGTGTGTGGGGGGGGGTTTCCCTGCACAGTGGAAGATAGCTGGGGAGGGGGTTCCAATGCTGAAATGGAGGCAAGATTGTAAAATATTCATAGTGAGGAGTGGGCTTCCAATGCAGAAATAGAATGAACTTCATAATATGCTGATGCACAGTGTGTGTGTGTGTGTGTGTGTGAGAGAGAGAGAGAGAGAGAGAGAGAGCGCTTTCATATGCTGAAACAGGGCCCCAAATTAAGAAGAAATTCATAAACCAGGCACTTGGGAAGGGGGTTCCACTGCAGAATCTGAGCTCCCCAATGGGAAGAAATTCACTTGGGGGGACTTTACACTATAGAAATGGAGCCCCCAAATGGGAAGACAATTGGTGTGAAGCATGCCTTTTTGTTAAACCACACATAAGTGACACAGCACACGTGCATAAAGGCCGATTGTGCATGTGTGCACACTACTGTGCTATAGAAGCAGCTGCTCAACAAAGTCTCATGAATGACCTGGCAATGACTCGATCCAATAATCTATCTATAGGATATTTGCAGCTGGCAGTTACAATGTTAGCTGAACCCACAGGAGTTCACTTCCCTAATTAGAACATTTGGGGGAGCAGGTGTTTGGGTAGGATGTCTGTGGTCTGTCTTAGTTTCTCTGTAACTTCTGCTACAGCTCTTAAGATCTTTTGTCAAGGAATGTGAATTGGGAGAACAGGTGTTGTGAACCAGCCAGCGAAAGATTCATCAGGCAATGAGGATCGCTCATTTTGGCAGGAGACGAAATAAATGGGACAAAGGTCAGATTGTCAGTCACCACCTGTATCACCTGAACCAACTGAGCATAGGAGATGTTGGGAACATTTGACAGCTCAGGAGAGACAAAGGAGTGCCCAGCTAATTGCACAACAGCAGTCAGTACTAGAAGACTTGTTACATAACCAGTCACAACTGTGAGAAGTGACACCTGTGCTTTGGGGATGAATCAGCTAATTAGGCTGATAAAAGGAAGACACTGACCAAGGCTTAGTGTGGAAGCAACTCTGCTTGCCACCCCTCTGTGAGCTGATTACTTAGCAAACAGACTTCTGCCTTGCTTTGCTGCCTTGGATTCTGTTCTGCTAACTTGTTCTTGTTTCTCAGCTAGGATCCTGGACCCTCTCTTTTGCCTTGACTCTCTAGCCTTGACCCTGAACTCCAGAGTTCCCTGTTTCCCCAGACCTCTGGATAAAACCTTTGGCTTTCTGACTCCATGCTGGTTTGTTAACCTTGCTATTATCTCTTGCCTTGATTTGTTGTGTTTGTATTGATGTCTCCTGGAAACCCCAGGTAGAGTAAAAAGCTTCAGACTCTGCCCTGAATGTGACATTTGTTTGCTTGATTGTAAATGTGTGTGTATTCCAGAGTCTTGTGTTTGGTAAACACCAGGCTTGCCCTTGAATGTAACAACAGATGCTTGTATGAATATGGCCCCGGTCACACGGGCCGGATAACGTGGGGGGAAGGCGTGGCTAATTGCCCCGGAGGAAACTATCGTGCAGCCGCCTGAGCACATGTCTCGGTCGAGGTCCCATGGTTAGGGGAGAGATGCGATCGCACTAGCAATCGCTCTTTGTACGCATGCGTTGCACAACCTGCGGAGACGGGCGCCAGATGCCACGTAAGTGCACCAGAAATGCGATCAGATGCCCGCCCTTGGTTTCTGGAAACTAGTACCTCGTAAGTACTAGTTTTTTAATCTACACCTTCGGCGGGGAGCCACAAGTTCGTCACGGGAGCAATGCGCTTCCCAGATGTTGGGGTGTGATCACGCCCAGAAAATCTGCGGGACTCCCATGCCTCTCCCGCGGCAACTTTGCCGTGTGACCAGGGCCTATGATTCCTTTCTCCAAACAGATTCCAACCCACACTAAAATATTCTCATGTAAGGAAGTCACCTCCCTTCCACACCCTTGCTCCTTGCCTAGGGTACTGCTGGCTCAGAAATTAATATTGAACTCAATAAACACCAGTCCTACCAAAATGGTCCACACAAGTGGAGGCACCAGTACAAGTCTGTAAAGAACACTGACTCCTGGGCAGATGGAAAGCAGGTTTATTATGGAAAACAAAATAAATATGGGGGCGGGAGAATTAGGTTGTCTTAAGCAGTCAAAATACCCAGTGCTTAATACCCAATATAAAACATCCAAATTCTAAGCAAGTTACCACTTAGGCAGGGAAATAAAAGGCCAGTGAAAGAGAAGATAATAAAAATAATAAAAGTCATTCCAATGAGTGGTCCATCACTAACTGATGAGGAAATCTAAGCATCTGAGTGGCAAGTAAATCTGAATGGGGTAGGCGCCCAGAACAGAGCTGAATATAATGTGCAGTTCTGCAGTTTAACAAATGTAGGTGGTTTAGAATCAGCAACAAACATACTTTGGAGGATGAATCTGTACCCAGTTTTATGGTGAGCAGCAGAGACTCCACACAAGGATTTTGATCTAAACTTCAAAAGAATGGGGCCCTGTGATGACCCCTTATCGGGGAGGACTGTATTTCGCTTTAATGTTTATTTTCTGTGCTTACAAATTAGGTAGTTCTAGCTGCCACCAGGAATTTTAATAAATTGCAATTCTTCTCTTTGCTTCTGGGGTTGGTATTGTAGCACGGGGTCTAGGCCTTTCGAAGGACTATGTGTTTCCTGAGGAATAAGGGATCAGGCTTCTGGGATAAACTTAAATAAAAAGGATTTATTTGAAGAACAGAGTAAGAAGTTGTTTAAACTGTCACTGTTTGGGAAATAGGTATTTGTAAGTACTTAGGTCAACTGTATCACACTCTTTGTAACTTTGACTCTTTTTACTTCAACTTTCCATAACACAAGAAGGTCTCTCCTTCAGACCTCAGAATGAACTGCTCATCAACTGTCTTATTCAGCGCTAAGACATAGAACTTAACAACCCACACAGGGAAGCTTCTTCTTATAACTGTTTCAACACAGAACTTCTGCTTCTCTCTCAGAAGTCATAACTTAAACTCCTATCAACTGCTTTCACACAGCACTCTCTTCTGACTCTCTAACTGTTTAACTGTCATCACTCTTAACAGTCACTCCTGATAGACATACAAATCCTCCACACAGCATCCATTCCAAAACCCCTCCCCCTCTCTGTCACTCACCAATCATACCATTTGCCTGCTTCCAGCACCCTAGTCTGTCATACATCCATACAAACCAAACTTTTAAAGACACACGCACAAATAAACATGAAATCGCCACAGGCACAAAGAAAGGTTCATTCCGATTGGGTGAGGAGCGTGTTCCAGGGTCCTCCCAGGAATAATTCTACATGAGTTCAAAGACTTCCAAGCAAGGAAAGGGTGTGTTGGGGATACTAGTTTAGTAGGAGTGCAGGGTTGAAGTTTGTTGGTAAGAAACTGGGACTGCTAGATAATTAATTTGAGGTTAGGAAATGAAACCAAGGGTGACTCAAATGCCTTGTGTTTAAGGTAATGGAAAGGATAAAGTGGTAAGTTCTGATAGTGTCTACACAGGTTAATTACTGGAGGTATTTGAATAATGATCTGAGTGCCATGAACTGGGTGAGGTAAAGTTTATACTAGATGACTCCCTGGAATACCTGTTCAGCTCCAGTCAGCATGACTGAGTTAGGCGTGGTTTTGTTTCTCTGCCATTTGTTCTGTGGTGGCTGAAGACTTGTTTACTTGCTCAAATGCAAACGCCTAGAGAAAAGCTGGTCTCTCAACATCAAGCCTTGCAAAGGTTTGTTTTAAACATATGATTCCAATTCTCCATCCTGTTCAAGGCCACCTTGCTCCTTTCAGTCAGTTGTTGGGTCTCACCTACTCTCACAGACTTAAAAGTACAACTGCCAGTCGGCCAGTCAGAAAAGAAGAACAAGAAGAAGAGAAAATGGCACACATTGTTATACTCAGAAAACTAAGGTAGAACTATATGTTGAGGATCAGGTGATAGAAGATTTTGGCAAGCATTTAATAACAAAGGATAACACGCCCCTCACAAGTTATACATTACATTTTGTCATGCCATTCCTAGCTCTGTCCCAGGTCCTGTTGATCAG